>NC_052960.1:30957107-31237107 GCF_013358895.1 Oreochromis aureus
TGCCTTTGCTTCAGCTGCACCCAACCTTTGGAATAGCCTCCCTGCTTCTATTCGAGCCTCGGACTCTATCCAGTCCTTTAAATCAAGATTAAAAGCATATCTGTTTGACTTGGCTTTCCTGACCAGTTAACACCCTTTTAATCTTTTAAATTTTAATCTGTTAAATCTTTTATTAGATTTTATTAAATTTATTATTATTTTTTATTAATTTTACTGCTGTTTTTGTCTTAGCAGATTTTGTATTTACCTAAATCTCCTGGTCTGTTAGTGCCTCTATCCTGTCTGTGCTAGTGCCTGATTTGTACCCTGTTATTGATTTATGTTGACTCTACATGTTACTGTGAAGCACTTTGGTGTGCCTTCGGGTTTTTAAATGTGCTATATAAATAAAATTGTATTGTATTGTATTGTATGTTAACTTAATGTGAACAAAGTGATCCCAGCAGCAAACTTATCTTGCTTGCTAACATTTTGTCACTACCAGCACCATCACTGCCTTGAGTCACAAAGTTTCTTTTGATTTCCGTTGGGTTTTGCTTCAAGTCTTTGAGCTACTTGTTTGCTGAAACAGGGTTATTTGTGAATGCCATTTCCAAGCTCCCAGCACCAACAACAAGTAATAGTAGTTAAACCGTTACTTAAAAAGCCATCTCTAGACCCAGCAGTCTTAGCTAATTATAGGCCAATCTCCAACCTTCCTTTCATATCAAAAATCCTTGAAAGAGTAGTTGTCAAACAGCTAACAGATCATCTGCAGAGGAATGGCTTATTTGAAGAGTTTCAGTCAGGTTTCAGAGCTCATCACAGCACAGAAACAGCTTTAGTGAAGGTTACAAATGATCTTCTTATGGCCTCTGACAGTGGACTCATCTCTGTGCTTGTCCTGCTAGACCTCAGTGCTGCGTTCGATACTGTTGACCATAATATCCTATTAGAGCGATTAGAACATGCTGTAGGTATTACAGGTACTGCACTGCAGTGGTTTGTATCATATCTATCTAATAGACTCCAATTTGTACATGTAAATGGAGAGTCCTCTTCACACACTAAGGTCAATTATGGTGTTCCACAGGGTTCAGTGCTAGGACCAATTCTGTTTACATTATACATGCTTCCTTAGGCAGCATCATTAGAAGACATAGCATAAATTTTCACTGCTATGCAGATGACACGCAGCTCTATCTATCCATGAAGCCAGGTAACACACACCAATTAGTTAAACTGCAGGAATGTCTTAAAGACATAAAGACCTGGATGGCCGCTAACTTTCTGCTTCTTAATTCAGATCAAACTGAGGTTATTGTACTCGGCCCTGAGAATCTTAGAAATATGGTATCTAAGCAGATTCTTACTCTGGATGGCATTACCTTGGCCTCCAGTAACACTGTGAGGAACCTTGAGTCATTTTTGACCAGGACATGTCCTTCAACGCACATATTAAACAAATATGTAAGACTGCTTTCTTCCATTTGCGCAACATCTCTAAAGTTAGAAATATCCTGTCTCTTTGTGACGCTGAAAAACTAGTTCATGCATTTATTACTTCCAGGCTGGACTACTGTAATTCTTTATTATCAGGATGTCCTAAAAACAAGCTGAAAAGCCTTCAGTTAATCCAAAATGCTGCAGCAAGAGTCCTGACAGGGACTAGAAAGAGAGAGCAGATTTCTCCTGTTTTGGCTTCCCTTCATTGGCTTCCTGTTAAATCCAGAATTGAATTCAAAATCCTGCTCCTCACATACAAGGTCTTAAATAATCAGGCCCCAGCTTATCTTTATGACCTTGTAGTACCATATCACCCTATTAGAGCACTTCGCTCTCGCTCTGCAGGCCTACTTGTTGTTCCTAGAGTATTTAAAAGTAGAATGGGAGGCAGAGCCTTCAGTTTTCAGGCCCCTCTTCTGTGGAACCAGCTTCCAGTTTGGATTCAGGAGACAGACACTATCTCTACTTTCAAGATTAGGCTTCAAACTTTCCTTTTTGCTAAAGCATATAGTTAGGGCTGGACCAGGTGACCCTGAATCCTCCCTTAGTTATGCTGCAATAGACGTAGGCTGCCGGGGATTCCCATGATGCACTGGGTGTTTCTTCTTCACTCACTATGTGTTAATAGACCTCTCTGCCTTGAATCATATCTGTTATTAATCTCTGTCTCTCTTCCACAGCATGTCTTTATCCTGTCTTCCTTCTCTCACCCCAACCGGTCGCAGCAGATGGCCCCGCCCCTCCCTGAGCCTGGTTCTGCCGGAGGTTTCTTCCTGTTAAAGGGTTTTTCCTTCCCACTGTCGCCAAAGTGCTTGCTCATAGGGGGTCATATGATTGTTGGGTTTTTCTCTGTATCTATTATTGTACGATCTACTGTACAATATAAAGCGCCTTGAGGCGACTTCTGTTGTGATTTGGAGCTATATAAATAAAACTGAATTGAATTGAATTGAATTAAAATAATACCGTTCTCTTGCATAACATTTCCAAAGACACCATAGACATCAAGATTAATTCTGTTTAATATAAATTCTCAAAGTTCAAATACTTGCAAGCATCAAATCTTTTTCTTCAGTGGGAACTAGATCATTTCAAATGTATTTAACAGTAATAGCAAGTGGGAAAGCATATTATAGTTCAATAGGATAGATCAGATATTAATCTTGGAGAAATAAGTGGAGGTCAAAGTGCTTCTTTTCAACAAAAGCAGCAGTGTACACACACACACACACACACACACACACACACACACATAGCCATGCGCTCACTTCTGAGGACTGAGAGCAGTATCTTTTAAGAGAATCAGGAAATCTGTACATGCATACAAATGCACAATGTGTCTGCTCCCTGCACCGGTGCTGTGTAAATCCTCCGTGTCTGTCTGTACTCCCTGGTGACCCTATCTTGTCGCGCCTCACTTTTTTTTTTTGACACATCAGATGAATAAGAGGGTGGAATGGGTGGGAGGGGGTGGAGGGAAGCCAATCATCCTATTGGGCGCCACGTTTCTCACTTGGTTAACACCTCGCTGGAGAAACAGGATGCCAGGCTTGGACATACCAAACACCCCCATCGCTCCATCCAGCTAAACACACAGTTAATGTATTTGCAACACCACTCAGTGTTTCACTTTCAGGTTCTTACCCCTTCTATACATGCTCCCAGACCCTTAAGCTGAGGCATAAACGCAGTAAACTGGCCAAACTCTGCAGATCATCTCCTGTATATTTAAACATCTTCTGATTGGTTTTTCTCAGCTTTGGACTTGTAAGCTTACCATCTTGATCCTCTCTGTATCTGTTCTTGGCGCTTACTTTACTTGTTGCTGAAAAGTGTCTGATAAAGAGACCTTTGAAGAATAAATCAGTTTGTCCAACTGGTCAACTTGGTGACTAGAAGTACTGAGAACACAGACATAAAATCTGGCTTTTTCCCCAGCAGTTTATTGGTTTCATAGTTTTATGCTAATTCCCTGGCATGAAATCAAGCTCTTTTACATAGTTGTGTATTATCATTGATACCATATTAAAGGTGGGTATTGTATATCCCTGTGTTTAAAAATAACTTTAGTTAATTTTGGGAGTTTTAAACTATCAGGATTCACTATGACATCATGTTGATAACCTCTCTTTATTTCTTTGTTTAGATATCAACTGACGTTAAAACAGGGCCAGGCTTCAACATTGCACAAGTTTGTACAAGAACATGGTTTAGTGAAACAAAAGTAACCCTTTAAGATCTAAGCCAACATCAGTAATGACTCTAACTCTAAAATATCTGATTAGGATGAGCATCTCAGAAAACCACTTGGGCCTCAGAAGGTTATTTTTACCATGGTGCACTGAGAAAAGATAAAGCCTTTCTAGGAAAGGCCCAAAAACAATAACCAAAACCATTTCAAGTAAAACTAATGTAGTCAAAAGTCTTCACTCTGATCACTTTGGCTATCAATGAATGATCTTCTTCGATGATCTGTGCTCTGCACGTCTTTGCTATAACACTACAAGTACCAGGTTTACCAGCGTATGTTTGCACTCTAAGTTTAATGTCCTAATTCCAACACAAAGATTTGACATCTGGTTTAAAGTCAAGCTCTTGATTGGCCAGTCTTGTTTTATGCTCAGTACTTAGATTTGGATTTGTACCTTGTGGCAAATAAAACTCCAACAACAAAGACATTAAGTTACACACATTAAAGAAATTAACAACAAGAAAGTGTCACAGTAACATCACCAAAAGTCAAACACAGCTATGTGCAAGAGACACTCATCATATCATGTCGTATCATATTATATCATATCATATCATATATCTCCTGGATTTGCTCAACAGAGATTTTCCCCAAGGTAAAAAGATTTCTGGGCATCAATAGCTCGTAAAGGTTGTTCTCTGTGCCTCTGTCACATGGTAGGAAGCCTACTTACTTACTAAATACAAAAAGTGAAAAGTACCAAATGAAACAAAAAGTTGAAATGCTCTCTACAAATGAACAACAATTTCTGCGTCTTCAGCAAGTTTAACATTAAAAACATTGGATGGTCTTATAGTGTTAAATCCATGAACATAGCATGTGCTTATCTTTTAGTTTGGTCCAAATAACAATATATTCAAAACAATACATACAAAAGAGCATCTTCTGTACTTCTCCCTCATTATTTGATATATTCTTAATTACAGCAGGTGTTAATGCTACTGGGCGATTATCATTTAAAACTTATGGTTTCAACGTTTTTGATACAGCAGCTATTAATGAGGATAGAGTAAGATTTGAAAAAGTGGCTGTTAATTTTTGAGGAACAGCAGCTTTTCTAATGTTGATCTTTCTAAAAATCGAACAAATTTTTGCTGCTGTTATAACTACTTCCTGGCCAGTTCTTTAATATAGCTCTGTTCTGTATTTATGTCTGTTGTTTCAAACCTTACATATAATGTATTTAATTATTCCCAAAGGTCAAATCATCCCTATGAATATCTGCAAGTGATTTTTTCCCCACCTGCCCATCATCATGTAACGTGTCTGCCTTAAATTATTTTCTTTCATTCTTTTCACAATTTATTATACTAATATTTACACTTGTATTTGTCTGATTTCCTTCTGTATCCATGTTGCCTTCTTCTTTCTCAATGTATTTGTGGTTTATAACTACGAAAAGGCTGAATAGAATTTTTGATATGAAATTATGAACACAGAACTGTCTGTTACCATGATACCATCCAAGTGTCTATTTATATTATTTTATATTTTTGTGGATTCCTCTGTGTTTAATCATTAGTTATTATTCATCTCTGGCTCTCTTTCACAACATAACTTTAGTTGGTCTAGAGGCCAAAGACAAAAGCTCAGTATCCTCAGAACAATGACTACTTAGCATAAATACACACACCTCCACCTGCTTGTCTCCCTGTAGCTATTGTCTGGATCACAGTACATTCTTCTCTTTCAGCCATATTTCAGTAAAATACGTCAGGCAGCTGTCCCTGTACTCAGTAAAATACTGATTTTATCTCTGTTGGTAGTTTTGTGAGAACACCCATGTGTGAGCGTCATTGTTGGGAAAGGCTCCATCACATACTGGCACATCAGCTTCTTTGCTTTGTAAATATGTTAACTCCTGTCCTTCACTGTCCCATCAAATCCAAATTGGCAGCTGAGACAACAGGCTGACTGTAAGGATTTCAAGTTCTTCCAGACTGTAGCAAAAATACCAGCCACTAACAGATCAGTATAGTGGTTAAATCTTTTCATACTTAGTTATTTGCTCCTGTTGTAAAGGAAATGTCCATTATGAAATAAGTTCAGCCCTTCTTTTACTTGGCTTAATAGAATAGGGCTAGGATATGCTAAATGTTGCTGTAAAAGAAATAAACTGGTGTTTAATGTTAACACAAATGACTCTTCTAAAATATCATGTGTACAATGTTTCTTTTTAGACTCCGCCCCCTCAGAAGGTTGACACATGGGAAACTGTAACCATATTTTGCTACTGAATCATATCAATCATTCCAAATTTGAGCTGTCAGACTGGAAGAAGGAACTCGTGAAGAAACAAATATAAATATATATAATTCTAAATCCATCTTTATTCATTCGGTCTGTTGGCTCTTTAAAATAATTATTGTGACCGTGTAAATGTAACCTTTAGATGACTGCGATGTGGATCTGTTACTCTCAGTGATTCTTCAAATCATCTTTTAATTGAAGATTAAATGGAAAAGTCATAGTAAACAAAGTTGTCATATGTATTACTGAGTGAAACGGTTACATTACACAAACTGTAAAATGTTAAGCATGGTAATGATATTGGTTAGTTTTTGGGACTACTTGTTTCAGCTGTGGCTAAAATATAGTATAACCCTCGCCATAACTGTTTCACTGGTGAGCGTGTGGATATTAAGAGAATAATGACATTGCTTTGCATAGTGTCCCATAATGCCAATCCTTCCAACTTAGCTTTCCACACTGTGATTAAAGTTAAACACTCTGCAGAAGGTCTGAGGTAAAACTCCAAAAGTTCACCGTACAGCCTGGAATCAATGCAGGAAGAACAGAAAAGGGAAAAGGAGGGAGGAGGAGAGGAAGGGCGGAGAGGAGGAGGGAGAAAATGGCACTTGATTGGTGACAAAAGATAACAAGAAGTGGCTGCAGGGAGCCTCCAGAACTCAGAGTGGTGTGAATAGACCCCATCTGGTTCCTTCACGAAATGCTGAGGAGACACGGATAATAGGACGTGCACACACTCTCTCTCTCCCTGATGTGTTCTCTCTCAATCTCTCTCTCACTGCTCTGCCTGACCAGTCCCGGGTGGCCTCATCGCCTGGTCCAGGATCCCCCAAAGAGCTCTCGCCCATCGTCTCTGAGCGTACACTTCAGCTAGACCAATTTAACGTGAGAAAACGTGAGGAGGGCGAGATGCACTGTCCATCTGTGACTGGTAGTTGTGTGGGGGCGACCACAGAGGGGGCACATCCCCTCCCTTTGTTCATTTTTCTTTTCAGAGGCCTTGTTTTAAAAAAAAGTTTATAAAACTGCAGACAACTTTATAAATGAACTTATAAAAAGGTTCAAATCTTCTGAATAAGTTTAAGCACGACAGTAACTTCCAAATCACATTTCTGCTGCTCTTGTTTTACTCTTAATGTCAACAGATATTGACTTAAAGTTGATTTCTCTGGGTTTAATTTGCAGAAAATTACCCCCCAGCACTAATGATTAATTCCCAAAGTATCCATTTTATAATGGTTTATAAACACGAGTTACAAATTATATTTTAAAAACACATCATTAAGTAATTATTTAACGTAATTGTTAACAGTAAATAAGTATTAATTATTACTACCATTTATTAGCAATACTTTGTTATATAGTCTCAGCTAATAAATTCATAAATAATAAATAACCTATGTTCCCTAAAAGACCCTGTGATTGTACTGTTACATTAAGGTACAGAATTGAGGTTAAAGGCTGATAAATACGACACATAGCTGTACATTAGTTAGTGATTTTGTATCTCTTATGGTACAAATATACAATTATTATTTCTGTGTATACACACAAAAATACACTGGTAACATTAATTGCCACTTTCATATTTTCAACATTAAAGTTATTTATTAGTTACTGTAAAATGCTGAAAATATGCAAATGCACAAGTGCAAAAAAGAGAAAAGATTTAAACTTTTTATTTAGTTATCGTGCCTTACTGTTGTATTAACTTGCTGCAACTAACCATATTAATCTGTTTAAGGCAAAGGTTAGAGATACAGTTAGGCTTCAGTTATACATTTGATGAATAGGGACATTTTCAGAAAATTAAATTAAATCTCATGCAATATGGCATTACTTTTTTTTTTAAATTTTAAGTATTTCTATTCGACTTTCCCAAATTGGTCAAAGCTTTATAAAAAGGGATTTCATTTGATTTGCTAATGTGAACCCAAATGAAACCCTACCGTGGTGAAACTGAAACAGGCCACTGATGCTGGATATTATGTGGCGGTATGGAGTTTTGGACTGATTCTTATATCGCGCTTTGTCCCGCAGTACTCAAAGCGCTCTATACAACATACCACATTCACCCAATCACACCCATTCTCACAAGCACTGACTCTAAACGGAGTGCTGTCTAACCACATTCACACTCCGCTGGATGCATCGGAGGGCAACTTGGGGTTAGTATCTTGCCCAAAGATACTTGGCATGCAGACTTGAGCAGCCAGGATTGAACCCCCAACCTTCCGATTAGTAGGTGACCTGCTCTACCTCCTGAGCTACAGCCACCTCCAACAAACCATAGTTTTATATCATTCAGATTCCTAAACTGTGACATTTTAATTAATTGCTTCTTTGAAACAGCGGAGTCTAATTTCATTGTGTAGTCATCTTAATGATTATAGAACCATTTCCTTTTTTTTTCTTTGACCGTATACAAGTCTGTACATTTACATAAAAATCCAGAACAATGTAGACAAACCATAAACACCTGAGAAAGAAAGCAGGGGGCCTATGTTGAGACCCTTGAGGGAAATCAGACAGTGGGTCCAACACTAACCCCTGCAATATGAATTCTGGCAAATACATTTGTGATAATAAGAGTAGCCTGCGTTCAAAGTATGAGACCTGAGTGTGTTTGCTTGATCCAGCTCTCCTATTGTGTCTTTGGATTCATGACAGCTGAATACCTAAGGGAGATGTATGAATATATAAAATACACTGGTGAGTGTTGCTGTCTCATTGAATATGCAGCCATCTGACACACACACACACACACACACACACACACACACACACACACACACTGAAACACATAGTTTTGCTGCTGCTGCCTATAGATGTAGCGAGTGGGATTGCAGTGCTGTCCACTCGGTGAGGCAAGGACACAAGGAAAATGTTTGTGTGCATGTGTGTGACTTTAGAAGCCACCCTGTGAAGATTATTTAGTGGCCCCACCTCACCCCTCACCCTCCCTTTTTAAATAATTCAGGGCCTCCCCTCATCGGTCTCATTATAAATATTTCAGCCTCTGTGACAGGGAGTGCTCGTCTAGTGCAACAACTGGGAGATATGTTCTCAAAGAGGATTGCTGTGCGCGTGCATGTGTGTCTGTGTGTGTTAGCGAGGGCGTGACAGAGAAACATGCATAGGAACAGAAACAACTTCTTGTTTGTGACTGTGAGCGCCTGTATGTCTCTGCACTCATTTTACCTTCATTATTATATGTATCTACGTATAGATGTACAATGGTTGTGGAGGAGGCGAGGGAGCAAGCCATCCATGCTCAAAGGACACTGAAGGCCGCTTTGCTCTTTTTCTGTTTGCTAATCAGCCCAGCTGCCAGAGGCTAAAAGCACCTGAGTGCTAATTCTTGGCTCCATTTGCACACACGCACACAGATACACACACTTGCACACACAAACAGTGACATTCATCTTCCCCCACAAACAGATCAGGCACTTTACAAAGAGAACAAGAATAGTAGAATGATGCTACTTCTTCATTCGTGTTAAGCTTTATGGCACTGAGCACATGTGGATGGAGCCCGTCCATCCTGTGTTCCTGTGGAAAGCAAAACTGGAACTAAACTATAGCCTGCAGTCAGCTACTATAGAGCCCAAAACATGTTTAATATGGCACAGCTTTGCACTGGATGTCCTTCCTTGTGCAAGCACATACTGGTAATCATGGTAATGCTGATGGGTCCAGATGTCCAGCTCACCTAGAGTACTGTAAGTTTCGGGCTATAAGTCGCTACTTTTTGCACAAGCTTTGAACCCTGCGGCTTTTAGTCAGGTGTGGCTTTTCTATGGCTCGTCCATGATTTTTGTGATATCGTAAGAGGATTTGTTTTGGTTGTTCCGCTGTTGTACAGCACTACGTTGCCTAGCGGAAGGGCATGTGATCAGACACACAAGAGTACAAGGGTAGAAGAGTGGTATGCTGGTCACACGTCCGTCCACCAGGCAACGTAGTGCCGTACGAAGTAGCGTGAAAAACAAACTTGATTAGCAAGAGCAAGAGGAGTATTACAGGAGCAAAGGAAGCTTTCATTCACAAACCCTCAGTATGGCAAACAAAAGAAATGCATATGATGCAGCTTTCAAATGAAAGGCAGTCGATTTGGCTCTTAGCGAGGGAAATAGAGCTGCTGCACATACCCTTGGTATAAACCAATCAATGGTGAGACGTTGGAGACGCCAGCATGACGAACTGGCTCAGTGCAAAAAGATGAAAAAAGCTTTCAGAGGAAATAAGAGCAGATGGCCCAAACTTGAAGACTGTATTGAAGACTGGGTGAACAAACAGAGAGTAAACGGGTGAGGTGTTTCAACTGTGCAGATCCGACTAAAAGCCAAAACAGTCGCCAACGAAATGATGATCGAAAATTTCAGAGGTGGGCCATCCTGGTGTCACAGATTTATGAAACGAAAAGGACTGTCCATCAGGGCGCGGACCACTGTGTGTCAGCAACTCCCTCCCGACTACGCAGAGAAAATAACAAACTTCCCCAAATTCACACTAAGAAAGATAAACGAATATTCCATCGGACCGGACGAGATCATAAACATGGATGAAGTGCTGTTGACGTTTGACCTGCCCCTCATTAGGACTGTTAACAAGCAAGGTGATTCAACCACCACGGTGAGAACCACTGGCCATGAGAGAATGAATTTCACTTGTGTGCTGGGCTGCACAGTTTTAGGGTTTAAACTTCTGCCAATGGTGATTTTTAAGCGGATGACTATGCCAAAAGAAGAGATCCCGAGCGGCATCTCTGTTGAAGTCAAGAAGAAACGGTGGATAGTGGAAAGCGTAATGAACGAATGGCTGCAAGAGTGCTATGGGAAGCGACCTGGAGGATTCTTTCGCCAAAAAAAAGCGTTGCTTGTTTTGGACAGCATGAGGGCCCATATCACAGATTCTGTGAAAGCAGCCATTAAGAGCACAAACTCGATTCCAGCTGTGATTCCTGGAGGCACAACGAAGCACCTGCAGCCACTCGACATCAGTGTGAATCGTGCATTCAAAGTAGCACTACGCGTTCAGTGGGAGGCGTGGATGACGAGCGACGATAAATCATTCACCAAAACCGGTCGCATGCGAAGAGCAAGTTTTGCCCAAGTCTGCCAGTGGATTCTGACAGCGTGGAGAAGTGTGAAAACATCCACGATCACCAATGGATTTCGAAGGGCTGGACTGCTGCGTGATGGAGAGGAGGACACTGCCACGGCCCTTCAGAGGGTGTTCGACTCCGACACTGACAACGAGGATTTCTTTGGTTTTGAAAATGACAACGAAGGAGAGAAGCGGAGAATGGATGACGAAGCCATCCTGAGCCTGTTCGTTTCCGACACTGGAGAAGAGGACTTCGGTGGTTTTAGTGAGCAGGAAGATGGTGGTGAATGACTGACTTTTCTTCTTGTTAAAACCGTGTTACTGCACCTGAGCCTAAATGGTAGGCCGAATCTATTTTTCTGGTGTGCTGTAGGTTATTGTTATACACTACATTTGTTACTCATTTATAAAGCACAGTACATGTTTCGTTCTTGTAATTACTTGTACATATACGTAAAAAGTTATGCAAATATGTACTGGTAACTTGTTTTTCAAAATATTAATAAAAGGGATGTGTTCCCAAACAGCCATCTCTTTCCTGACAATCCCCTTTGTGCATATTCTCTTACATATGGTAAGTAAACATTAAAACACCTGCGGCTTTTAGTCAGGTGCGGCTAATGTATGTACAAAACAGGATTTTCCCCTGATTTTAGCTTGTGTGGCTAATATTCAGGTGCGCTTTGTAGTCCGGAAAATACGGTAAATGTCTGTCTCCTGAGATCTCCTCCATGTTCTTCAATTCAATTAAATACAATTTCATTCTAAGGAGCTTGGAAAGAAAAGCATCTGGACTTCTTTAAGTTTCTTGAAGATGTTTCATCCAAGAAGCTTCATCAGTTCTATGAGCAGTTGGTGGAGAGTCCCAGAAGCCCTATTGAGAGTGTCCCAATAAGGTCATGGACCCCCTATTGTTCCTCTTCCTAATCACAAGAGCCAAGGTGTGAAAATGGGTGCGGGTCACAATCAGCCAAGTGAGTGTTAAGGCGTCTTGGAAGGATCTCAAAACTGGATTATAGATTGCAGGCAGTTGGTGTCGTAAACCACCACTCACCTCCTGGGTCATTTGATCTCAGTAAGTCACACGATAGAGTGGGGCAAGGTCTCACAACGGGTTCACCCGAAACTTAGGCTGATTGTGACCCACACCTGTGACCTTTTCTTTTCAAGCTCTTTAGACTACAATGACCTGGATGACCTTCACAGACAAATTCAGTTTTATGTAAATAGCACCAAATCACAGCAGGGGCCTCAAGGCACTTTATATTGTAATGTAAAGACAAAAATCCAGAGAACACCCCAAACAATCAGACAACTCCCTCTGAACAAGCATTTGGCGACAGTGGGAAGAAAAACCTGAGGGCTCAGGGAGAGGCCACCATCTGCTGTGACTGACTGGGGGTGAGGGGAGGGACACAGGACAAAAGACACGCTTTGGAAAAATCCCAGAGATTCATAATGCTAACAATTAATAACTAAAGTGAAAAGAGCAGAGCGAACAAAAAAGTGCATCATGGGAAGCCCCCAGCAACCTAGGCTTATTGCAGTGTCACTAAGTGAGGGTTTAAGTTCATCTGATCGAGCGGTAACTTCAAGCTTTATGAAAAAGGAAACTTTTATGCTTAGTCTTCAAAGTAAAGAGGGTGTCTGTCTTCCAAACTGGGACCTGGTTCCACAGAATAGGGGCCTGAAAGCTAAAGGCTCCACCTTCCATTCTACTTTTAAGTAGTAATTTAAGTAGTTTTAAGTTTAATTAGTACTTTGAAGTAAGCCAGCAGTCTGTATTGTGGTAATACTGTACTATGAGGTCTTTAAGATAAGATGGGACCTGATTATTCAAGACCTTGTATACAATCAAAAGACAAAAAAGAAGAAAAAAAAACTTTACCTAAAAGAACTGTGGTTTTGATTTTTATTATTATTATAAATTAACGTAAAACCACTGCTGTGGCATGCTAGGTTGGCTAGCGAAATAGTTGTTTACTCACATTTCACGTGAAGGCTGCTGTAACATGAGCCAGAGCTAGCTAGACGTCATTATAAAGAAATATATAGCACTGTATTTTGATTAAAATGACCTCTCCTGGCAGTACTAGTGTTAACAACGTCTGTGTCAGGTGTTGAGGAGCAAGGACACACTGATGAGAAGCGGGCTACTGGAACAAGAAGGCATAAGTGGACAAGGGATAAAAATAGGGAACTGTTGAAATCCCACTATACATGTAATCCAGGAGAAAGGGACATTGTATGAAACAGATGTGGAATCTCTGGATTATTGAACACCCAATGTCTAGAGTAACACTGAAGCAACTAGTAACTCAGTATTTCAACATCTTGAAGAAGCAACTGCTATCACAATTAGAGATGGATGAGCTACAACACAAATGCTACGGCAAGGGGACGCCAGAACATACACGGAATGCCATAACCACATGCCTGACATAGTATACAGAAACATCTGTGTCGGGTATGCCTTCGAAGTCCCAAGGTCAAAATGGGATACGCCTGCCAGGGTAGTTGAGAATGACCGAGCTAAGATCCTGTGGGACTTCCAGATACAGACAAACAAACTGGTGATGGCTAACCAACCAGACAGAGTAGTGGTGGACAAGCAAGCAGGAAGCAGGAAGACAGCTGTAGTGATAGATGTAGGTATACCAAGGGATAACAACATCAGGAATAAGGAATATGAACAGCTCAAGAAATACCCAGGGCTGAGAGAGGAGCTAGAGAAGATATGGAAGATGAAGGTAAGACTGGTCCCTATCGGGGCACTCAGGGCAGTGACCCACAAACTAGGTGAGTGGCTACAGCATATCCCAGGAAGGACATCTGATATCTCTGAACATCCTAGGAAAAGCAAAGATGCTGGGCATTACCTTCAAGCTGACTTCATTACTACTTAATGTACTGAATGTACTGTCATCTGTGAAAAGCACACAAACAATATTGTCATCCCCTATGTTGTCGGTTAATGAGAAAAACTCAGGAGAGTTTTCTCCAAACACTAGATCCAGTCACACACTCAGACAAAAACTGGTTCATCCCAAAGACAAAACTCCTAAACACAAACTTAGCAATGTGGTGTATGCGCTACAGTGTAGTGAGGAATGCCCAGACCTCTACATTGGAGAGACCAAACAGCCACTTCATAAACGCATGGCACAACATAGAAGAGCCACCTCCACAGGACAAGACTCAGCAGTCCACCTGCATCTTAAGGATAAAGGTCACTCTTTCGAGAATGCCAATGTTCACATTTTGGACAGAGAGGACAGATGGTTTGAAAGAGGAGTGAAAGAGGCCATCTATGTCCACTGTGAACGACCATCTTTGAACAGAGGTGGTGTCTGCCATCTATAATCCAGTTTTGAGATCCTTCCCAGACACCTTAACGCCCACTCACATCCTGGGCCTATTGACCTCAGGAAATCACATGATAGGGTGGGGCCAGGTTTCACAATGAGCTCACCCGAAACCTTGGCTGATTCTGACCCACACCCGTTTTCACACCTTGTCTCATGTGACTAGGTAGAGGATCATCAGGGGGTCCATTGTCCCTCTTGGGGTGGGGGGGTTACTCCCACAGGGTTTAAATCTGGGACTCTCCACCATTTGACCCTAGAACTGAAGAAGGTTCTCGGATGAGAAGTGAAACGTCTTCAAGCAACTTCAAGTCCAGAAGTTTTTCTTTCAAGCTCCTTAGACTATAATGACCTGGATGACTGAGAACCTTCACAGTCACTTCTTGGGTCTCATTTCAGGGACTCATAAGTTTTTTTGTCACTGAACAGTGACAACATTTTCTCATGATGGAGTTTCTCGTTTAGCAAAACTGTGCACCTACCCTGCCGGAAGGATGATAATGTATTGTCTATGTGGATGGCACAATACAGAAGAGCTAACTCATCAAGCCAGGACTCCGCAGTTTGTTTGATTTTGTTCATTCAATGACCTCGGTTCACGCCAAGGATCCGGTCCCCCGACACAAACAGAGTAACATAGTGCACATAGTGTTAAGTGCCAGGAGGACTGCCATGATTTATACATCGGGGAAACCAAACAACCTCTGGTTAAGTGGATGGCACAACACAGAAGAGTCAAGGAGGCCATTTACGTGAAAAGGGAAAGACCATCTCTGAATCGAGGAGGGGGCCTAAGGGTACATCTGTCACCATCTTACAATGCTGTGATTGCAGCCATTCCCCAACTCTCTGTGAATGGTACTCATTGGGCAATGATCAATGGTCTTTGATCAATGATCAGTGGTCTTTGATTAGTGGTTGTTGATCAATGGTCAGAACAATTGGCATATAAATGATCAAGGATCTGACCTCCCAGCCCATTGTTCCTTCAGTGGGCTAGTCTGAGTCATTATGCAAATGTACTGTTTATAAGGTTGGGGAAACCTGCAGTCAGCTGAGACTGAAGAAGTCACTTGGATGAGTGAGGAAATGTTTCTCCCACTGAAAACGTTACGTCCAGATGAACAGAATCAACTTTTTGGGGTTAAGTATTGGTTAATACAATGCCAATGAGGAGCCTTCAGGTTGTGGAGAGGCGATATATTGACCGGTAGTTCGATGCTGCTATAAAATCCATCCATCCATCCATCCATCCATCCATCCATCCATCCATTCATTCATTCTTTCATTCATTCTCTTCCACGTATCCTTATCAGGGTCACAGGAGGGCTGGAGCCTGGGGATTCTTCATGTACAGGTGTTAGCCAGTGTGGATGAGTACCTGCTGTTATTCATCCATACTAACTCGCACTCATGTTCTGAGGCAAGATTGGGTAGTATGGGGAGCCAAGCTTGAGGAACCTTGCAGCTACACTGTCCAGCTGCTAACTATATCTAGATAAAGATACTGTATATAGATATAGATGTTTTTAGAATCATTAGAAACGTGCAAAATTGCTACACAGCACGAGATTTAACAGAAGTAATTTATATTTGGCAGTACTGCTTGACCATCTAAGGGCTGTAACTCTTGGAACATATTTCATAGGGACAAGGTCATCATGAGCTTTGAGTAAAAAAAATCTTACTCGGAACACCTACAAAATTTAAATAGGTATAAGTCCTGGTAGCTATTCTGTGGAGTCACCCACAGTCAATAACCCTAAGATGGCATCACTGAGTAAAAAAGATTTTCATTCTTTAATTAAATTGGAAATAGTTGCATTCAGTTTTATCTTAAAGATTCAAACTGATGTCCGTGTTAGGCACGAATTAGAGAAAACCTGTAAAGAAAGAGACAAAGAGACAGTGGTAGTGCCCCCACCCAACCCCACCCCCATCCGCTGCTTTACTCCCGCTCTGCTTTTATTTATTTTTATCATCCGTCTTTAAATGACACTACCTTGTGGCAGGGGATTTTGTGTGCATGCATGTGTGAGGGGCTCCATTTAAATAAGGAATGAGACAATAAAAGACAAGCATCTTCGGATATGAAGCAGTGAGGACGTGTCCCAGTCAGCTGAAGATGAGAGATTTTTTTTCTTTTGCTCTTTGTGTGTCTGCCTCGCATCACTAATAGTACTGTTTACCAGTACATGGTAGTGTGAAACAGCAGATGTGTAACAAGCATGAGACAAAGCATACCTGGTAGACCCCACGTCTAACTATCTGAGTTCAGTTCATAGTCTTGCTTAGTTCAAGTGAAGGGGCGTCGTCTGACATTTCCACTGTTTGTCCCATAAAATAACAGATGTTGGGGGTACTGCAGTTTTGGATATTGGATTTCTTTCTGAGCCCTGCTTTGGTGGACACTTCCTAATTCAAGTTATTATAGTGGAAAAAAGGAACCTGGTGAAAACCACAGGAAATGTTACGATGCATTTAAGTGGGTCATGTTTGCAGAGTGAGAATCATCTGAATTATTCCCGTCTCGTTTGTCTCACATTACAAGGAACTATTTTATGTTGTCACCCCCATTTTTTTTTCTGTGGATATTATCACTTTGGCAATTGTGTGAGCCACTGGAGTGAGTGATTGTTGAGTATGGCTCCTGGGTTTGTTGTTGGGGAAACAATGAATTTTATTTGATTTGATTTTTCTCCTTCAGAGAGATGCATCGAGAGGATTTTCCTCAGACCACAACTGCCCTCTGTCATGCTCAGAGATGATATGCCCCCATGAAACAAACAAACAAACAGATCACTGCAAATGATCTTTGTGTGTGAGAAAAACACATGGCTGCACATGTTAGTGTGAGTGTCTTTTTTTCACATTGTTTGAGCCTTCTTCTTTCTCTGCCTGCACATGTGTGTGTATGTGCGTAAGGCTGGGGACAGATCTGTCCTCTAGCTGGCAGACACCCAGTACAGCAACAGCTGGGCCCCAGCCTGTAGACGCAGCAAGGCCCTAGCTGCAGGAGAGGTCACAGGGGCCCAAGATTTTCCCCTGGCCCCTCAAAGCACTTTGAGTCTTTACTTTCAGCAGTGCTGTTTGTAACACACACATACACACACACACTCCGATACACATTCATATTGATGAGCAACAACATTTTACTCGTATAAAACCCTTCATGTTGTCTTTAATACTCTTTGCATTTGATCGCCTGTATCGTTGTCTGCTGTACTGACACACCCCATGACACACTTTGCCTTCAAGGCTCCGCTCGGCTTGAACATGAAGAGGTCAAGTGGATCGTCGTTAGGGCAAACATTTGTGTCAGCCACTGGGACATATGGAACCACCAAGGGGTCATTTTGACTTCTTGTCATTTTAAAAATCCTCCCAGTCTGTTAAATTAAAACCCCATCGTCTCATATTTCATGAATTATTAAGTTATTGAACTTTGCGGTGTGTAGGATCAAATGGAAAAAAAATATTACCACCTTTACTTAACCTGGTGAGAAAGTCATTTTGACACCATATACATTAAAATAAAAGCACTACTGCCAGGTTGCCTAGCAATATGATTGTTTACACTCGTTGTAGTTTACTGTAACGTGAGCCAGAGCTAGCTAGATACGATTAATAAATAAATATGTTAGGGAACTGTAGTTAGATAAAACATGAGAAATTACTGCCACTCTGACCCGACTCAAATGGGATTTTGAGTCGGGTCAGAGTGCCAGGAAGTGTGTGACTGAACGCGTGGAAAATGGGTTCCTCGCTAGTCTAAGCCGCAGGGAAGAAGTAATCCGAGCAACTGCAGAGTGAAATCCAGAGCACAACAGCCAAACGGGTTCAGATCTGAGACTAAGGAGGTAAAAAGCTGCAGGCTGAGGTGGAACAGCGTGAGGGACTGCAGGTTTGGTGATCGGAGGCAGATGTGGACTAAATGATAAACTCTGACTATTCTACTTTCTACAATAGTTATTTAAAATGTGAAGTCAGTTTTAAGATGTAGCCGATCAGTGTTTACCCTGTTTCACAGTGAGTGCTCTGTTTTTATACTATAAGGCCAGTTCATCTGGATCCATACTAGATTTATTTTGGACCCCTTTATGGAAGGTTATTTTGTCCCAGTATGATGTCATTCTTCCAAAACTCCAAAGCTGAGTCTAACTGAACAGCATATAGAAAACTCCATAAAGTCTTACACATTAGTAATATGTTTACATTTTCTGATAAAACTTTACATTAACAGTTTGGAAAGCTGACCTCATTTTTTGAGTTAAATGTGAAACAGTTATTAGTAATAGAAATAAGATCTATATTCATCTATCAGTGAAGACTGATACTGGATCAAATTGAAAATCGAAGCAAACTGTTTTCTGTAAATCTCCTTTGCCAGAAATTCAATTCAAGGTCACCTGATCCAGCCCTAACTATATGATTTATTAAAAAAAAAACAAAGTTTAAAGCCTAATCTTAAAGTAGACAGGGTGTCTGTCTCTCCCAAACTGGGAGCAAGGCTTTGCCTCCCATTCTACTTTTAAACACCCTCGGAGTAACACAGCAGTCTAAGAGAGTGAAGTGCTCTAATAGGGTGATATGGTACTACAAGGTCATTAAGATAAGATGGGGCCTGATTATTTAAGACCTTGTATGTGAGGAGCAGGATTTTGAATTCTGGATTTAACAGGAAGCCAAAACAGGAGAAATCTGCTCTCTCTTTCTAGTCCCTGTCAGGACTCTTGCTGCAGCATTTTGGATCAGCTGAAGGCTTTTCAGGGAGGTTTTAGGACATCCTGATAATAATGAATTACAGTCGTCCAGCCTGGAAGTAATAAATGCATGAACTAGTTTTTCAGCATCACTCTGAGACAGGATATTTCTAATTTTAGAGATGTTGCGCAAATGGAAGAAAGCAGTCTTACATATTTGTTTAATATGTGCATTGAAGGACATGTCCTGGTCAAAAATGACTCCAAGGTTCCTCACAGCATTACTGGAGGCCAAGGTAATGCCATCCAGAGTAAGAATCTGCTTAGATACCATATTTCTAAGATTTTCAGGGCCGAGTACAATAACCTCAGTTTGATCTGAATTAAGAAGCAGAAAGTTAGCGGCCATCCAGGTCTTTATGTCTTTAAGACATTCCTGCAGTTTAACTAATTGCTGTGTTATTTGACTTCAGGGCAGCACGGTGGCACGGTGGTTAGCACTGTTGCCGCACAGCAAGAAGGTCCTGAGTTCAATTCCACCATCAGGCCGGGGTCTTTCTGTGTGGAGTTTGCATGTTCTCCCCGTGTTTGCGTGGGTTCCCTCCGGGTACTCCGGCTTCCTCCCACCGTCCAAAGACATGCAGCTTGTGGGGATAGGTTAATTGGATAATCAAAATTGCCACTAGGTGTGAATGTGCGAGTGAATGTGAGTGCGAATGGTTGTCTGTCCCTGTGTGTTGGCCCTGTGACAGACTGGCGACCTGTCCAGGGTGTACCCCGCCTCTCGCCCTATGACAGCTGGGATAGGCTCCAGCGCCCCCCGCGACCCTGAAAAGGATAAGCGGAAGCGAATGGATGGATGGATGGATATTTGACTTCATTATAAAGTTGGGTGTCATCTGCATAGCAGTGAAGATGTATGCTATACCTTCTGATGATACTGTCTAGGGGAAGCATGAACAGAATTCACAGAAACATAATTATAATCTCTACTCAAAAAAGAGTAGATTAATAATTAGGTTTAAGCATCAAACATAAAATTAGGATTCCATCTTTTAATCAAAATTCAGCTTGGATAAATGATAATGAAAGAAGTAAACAATTATGTATGTACATATTATATTTTGTCTGTGGTAATGACAGAGATTGTTTTTCAAGATAAATATCATGGTCACATATATCCCCATCCATGCTGATACATCCACTGGATTAAAATGGTCTTACCTGATTGTAGTGCTATGTTTTCTTTCTCTATTATTCACACACATGCTCAAACCAGTGTAAATATACTTAAAGTTGATTAAACTAACACTTTTGGGTTTGATCAACTCCAAATGTATTTTTAAGGAAGATTAAGTGATTGATTAGAAGATTCTTAGAAATTATTATTGAGCTCATCCTTTAAATTCTTTGAAATGATCACCGATGAGTGAGTGAGTGAGTGAAATCATCACACACACCCACACAGTTATATCCTACACAAATATGACAACCCAATGTCACCTGGAGCTGTTATGCTTAGCTTTGGCCACGACAAAGAATAGCTGTATTGACTGCTCGCACACAAGGTGGAATCTCTCAATATGTCACAATCTTCTTAGCTGTCCTATATATGCTTACAAACAGGCATTGATTGAATGATCCCAGTTTACCAAGACAAAATAGAGTAGTTTGTGCCATGAATGGCACCGAGGCATGGGCAAAGAGAAAGACAAAGCATTACTGTACATGCATCTTTATTAAGCATTCTGTGTTTCCTTGTGCAGTGGGGGATGGAGGACTGACAGACAACAGACACGCAAGATAAGAAGAAAAAAAACAAACTGACGAATACATTAATTTTCAGCTTTTAACATTTTCTTTATCTCAGATATTTCAGATAAAAACTCTGAACCTGCAGAGTCTGTCAAGTGTTCAAATGGGCAAGAATAGAAACAGAAGCCCTACAGAGTGTGTGTGTGTGTGTGTGTGTGTGTGTGTGTGTGTGTGTGTGTGTGTGTGTATGATTCCCAAAGGCCAGGATGGATAGCTTTAATTGTCACTGTGTGTCTCTCTGCTCATTCTTCCTTTTCCTTGAAACCAAATGAACTGCTAACATTTGTTTTGCAGAGGCGTGCTGTGAGTGGGGAAGTTGTAATTCACCAAAGGAATTGAAGAATGGCAGCAGAGTGCAGATAATAAAGCTGCAGGTGGAGTACTTTCAATCTAACATAATTGTCATAATCAGCACTTGCAATTTGGAAGATAATAATAATAATAATAATAATAATAATAATAATAATAATGTGTATTGTGCTTGCCATTCTATTATTAATTGTGACTGTTTCCCCCCAGGTCACAGTTGTTGATGTAGACATAATAGTGGTGACAACTCACAGACTAAGACTTAGGGCCAACAGAAACCCTCCCCTCGATCACTATTAACAGCTTTGGCAGTCAGTACGTATGAGGCAAGGTGCAGCTTGCATGCATGCATCTGTGCCTGTGTGTGTGTGTGTGAGCTTGCGTGTGCACACGTATGGAGATTGGGTGGGGAGGGGTGTGGGGGTCCCTAATTTGCACATATGGAAATGCTTTTTCTCACCACGTCGCCTTCTCTGTTGTGGCCAGATGGAATTAGAGAGTGCTCAGAAGCCGTGAAGGCAAACACATCAAAAAAAAAGGGGGGGGGGACAAACAGAGGGAAGCAAGCAAGAAGAGCAAAGTTGGTCAAGACAAAGAAAGGACAAATTGCTGCTGCTTGTTTTCACCCTCCTCATCTTCCGTCTGCAAGAGCAAGCTTGGAAAAAAGAAAAGCTGAATGGAATTCTCTTTCTGTTTAAACCGCTGCAGTTACAGATGCATACCTTGAGAAAATCTAAATGGAATCACTGAAGTGGGAATAAGCTCATATGTCATTTTAAGTCCGGGGTTGGCTGGGGGCATTGTTATTTTTGTGTAACAAATAAGGTGCTCAATATTCTCCTGGCCCAAGACCAACTTTGTTCTCTCCCCATTGAGTTTGAACTACATGTCTAATAACACAGTGGTAATTACACTGTGCATTGTTTTGGTCAATCAGTGAGTCCCAGAAATACTTCCAAGTCCCACTGAAGGGAAAATCTAGCTGTAAAAGAACCTCCATCTGAAGAAAGACACAAACATGTTTGGAAGAATTTACTTTATTATTTTATTGTAATTTACAGTCACAGAATGAGCTAAAAGCAAACCCACAGCCTTCACTGGTGGTGTACAGGATTGAGGTTTACAGGTGAAAGGCACTTGTGAGTTTTGTGAGAGCAAGAACCCTCTGGTGGTGGCTCAAGAGATCTCACATGGTGGAAACTGTGTTTAAGGCAGAGTTCATGTAGCTGCAGTGGGTTACAGTAATGTGACCTGAGTCATCTTTAACATTAGCAAACATTAGTTATTTAAAACGTGATGCTCACAAAAATGTCAGAGATTAACCTGCTGAATTTGAATTATAGAATTATGAATTAAAATGTTAACAGAGGATTTTTTTCAACATATATGAGTAAATGAGTAAAATCATTTTTACTATCCAAATGCTGTCTTAACTGTTCAGTGTTGTAGTAGAAAAGAAGAATTTCTTGTTGCATCATCTTCCTAAATGAAATGACACAGAACAGCGATGTGTATTTATGTTCAGCCACTCATGGATTATGCATGAAGGTGTTCACGTGCTCGAGTGAATGTTTTATATTTCAATGCGAGACTGAATCGATGTACTCCCTCTCTCTATTACCTGCTCTCTAGCCTTCTGCCTCCTTGTGGGGAGGAAAGTGTCTTCAGTCCAGCTCCATGCAACTCCATTCACAAACTACCATCCAAGCATCCTCCTCAGGGAACACGAACCTGTTTTGGAAGTTCATATTTACAATGTAGGGAACAGAGAGTTAGTTAAGTAACATATTTTAACCTCTTAAGATCCACCCAGACCTGTTTAGGGTCAGGAGTGGGGTCAGCTGTACCCCTTTCAACTGCATTTTCACCAACCTGACACAGACAAATAGAAATCTTAGAACAGAAGAACTGCATTTAAATAAACTTTACAAAAAAAGTAAGGAAATTTGTGTTTGATCAGTTATTGTACATTGTCTAAATGCCCAGCATGCTCTCATCCAGAGACATGAAATACTGCATGCACTGATACGCCCTTTGGCACACCTCCATGCTCTGGCTTCAGCAGTTTCTGAATTAGATAAGTGGCCGTCTATCAAAGCGTAATACAGTCTTTTTGGAAAATGAGAGGGGTTTCAATTTTACTCATTGTTTTAAACTTCTCACCCACTGTTTGGAAACAACTTGGGTTTGGATTAGGCTGTGAAGCAGACTTTTAGAAAAGTCTGCATATGATAGACTGGTGATCTGGTTACAGTGTTCCAGTGCAAATTTTTTCCAAATTCAAGTTCTGTCCTAGTCCAAGTGGCTCCCACAGTTAAGTCCAGTCTGCATCTTACCCTGAACCTGTTGCCTATTCCACATTTAGCTCCACCCACCTCCTGCCTCCAAAACTGCAGGTAAAGTGTCAGTTTTATATCAAGTCTCAATTTTGTCTCTTTTCTCCTTTATTTAACCCCAAATGTAGTCTCTCATCCAGTCCCAGTCTTAGTCACAGACTCACATTGAGCCAAATCATAGCACCATACTTAACCCAAGCACAGTCCCAGCGGATCAGTTACAGCTTTAGCTGGAGTTGCACGAAGCTTTGGCCACAGCTCAGTTCTGTAATCAGTGACATAATCAGTCATCATTGCTAGTCTCAGCCCCTCAGTCTAGTCACCAGGTTCACTTTAGCCCCAACACTCTAACCGTCTCTTATAACCAGGATCTCAGCTCGAGCTCAGACAGAGTTTAGCCCTAATGTTGTCTCCTTCTTATGCTGAATCCAAGTTCTTTGCGACTGGCCCTATAGTTCCAGTACCAGTGTCAGCACAGGCCACAGCTGCTTTGTATTTCCCCTCTATTCTACCCCAGACGTAGTGCTTCAATTCTTCTGCCAGGGTCATAATTAACATTTCAGCGAGTGGTGGAAAAGGCCTGAAAGCCCTCCTGCCTTCAAAAATGAAAAACACCAACACTCCAGTGCTTCAATAAATTCAGATGGTCGGGGGTGGTAATTAAACATCTGATTAACACTTTCCTCCCAGATTTTCCAAAGTTTTAATGAGGGGGTTCCTGTGCAGATGCGTGTCTGTGTGTGTTTTGAGGGTTTTCGTAGTAGATCCATATGCTCGTGTTAACCTTTCATCTTCTGTTTCCTCGTCCATTCTGGCAGACTGCTTAATGCAAAAGAAAAACAGACCCTAATGTAATCTACAACAATGCATTGGACCAAAGTTTGGAGTGAGACTACACTTTAAATGAACTCTTGAATGTCTAAATGAATCCAGAGCTGCTTTCTGCTCGTATTTCCCTCTCAAATTACGGAGGGAGTACCCGTGCCAAAGCCTGTCAGGGAGCTTGTCTTCATGCTAATTTGCAGTTGTGGATATTATATTTCGACACTGCTATGATGGATAGTGGGGAGCCAAATATTGCAAGTATGAGTTGTGTGCTGTCTCAGCTAAAAGTGGGTGTCACTGCAATGTGTTGTGCTACATATGTAGAGAAATATGTTTTTGCTGAGTTGACCTTTTCAAGATGAATTTGGGGGCCACATAAACTTAAAATATATCGCTCTCACTTTGTTTTCTACTTGTGGTTTGTTAATAATTGTTTTTAGAAAATGCTGTTTTTTGCGTTTTATGTCTTATAAAGGTGACGTTTCAGGCCATCTGTAACATTTCTTCTACATGTTTTGTTTAAACCACTTAAAGCTGTTAAACAGCCAGACAAACTTCACGAGCCTTTTTATACCATTATACTTCTCTACTGGATCATTGACTAATGTTGTGTAAAAGACTGACACCATTCCACAAAGATTGATCGTTTTTGTCTTCCTCCACAAATCCCAAATTATTCACCTTATTGCATGTTTGTATCACTTTATTTCTAAGAAATATAATCTTGTAAATTGTGGACTTTTTAGATTTTAATTATTATTATTTGTATTTCTCTCTGCTTTGGCTATGCCAACAAAAGAACAAACAAAAAAACCAAAGGAAGGAATGGTGAGGTAACAAGTCTCTGCAGCACCGCAGTGATGAAGACTAATGAGAAAGAATCACTCATTCTTCTGGGTCACCCACTATTGCCCTAATCACACTTCTCTTAGTTGCATTTTTATCTTTCTTTTACAGTCAATCAGACATAAAAGATAAGCAGAGACACTGGTCAACCAAACGGAGGCAAAGACAAAAAAGGAAAAAGCCTGACGCGCCAATATTAAGAAAGAACTGAAAATGCAAATGAAGGAATTGAGTGGCATTAATTAAATTAGACGTATGTTTGGTAATCATAACTGGAGCTGGTAAAAACTGCCAAATGAATGCTAATCACAATGTTATCTGGTCATTTTTGTCTTTCCTTTGCTTTTGTGAGAAGCAGGCAAAACCATTGTCTCCTGATTTCTTCATCTTTGCTCACCTCAGAGTTTTTCCCTGGTTGATGAGGAGTCACTGGCACCAGAGCCTTGCACCGCTCATCCTCCTCCAGCTGGCTTACCTGGAAGGTGGCATGTAAGGTTAATGGGAAATTGAGATGATAAAGTAATTAATGCGTTTGTCAGCAGTGTCTTTTTTCTTGCCTGCAGCCATCATGCAGTGTTGGGCCTTTTCTCTCCGCCTGTCTGGCTGCCCTGGTGCTGCTGAAGAGATGCTGCACTGATACCACAGTCTCACATCTGCAGTAAATCTATTGTTTTTCTTTCTTTCTTTGCATTGGCAGCATCACCTCACCTCTGATTAACTAGGGACAAAAGAAGGCTGCATCAGTTCTCTGTACAGTTTTACACGTGTGTTAACTCTGTGCTCGGAGTTTCCAAGAACCAACCAAATATCAGCAAATCAGAATTTAACATTGCTGCTCCTGGAACAGCAGTAGGTTATTGGTGCAAGAGACAGCCTACTGGAGAGAGATGTAGATAATACAGTGGACACGACCAACACCCTAAATCTGCGAGCTACTAAACTGTGTTTCTCTGAACCAGCTGATGAACTTTTTGCTTCATGTGTATCATGTTTGACACTAAAATACAACATTCATTTTTTTCTTTTTTCTTTTCCTCTTATCTTATTTAAATAAATCAAACTACTGACAGATTTTATACGATCAAATTATGCTCATGTCTACATATTCTATGTATGAAACACACAAACATTGTTCTTAAACAATTTCACGTCTGCCCTCCCCTCGTTGTTTTTTATTTATCCCCAAAATACTTTGGTTAAAAACTGTAAGTATGAATAAGATAAGATTAACTTTATTAGTCCCACACGTGGGAAATTTGTGGGTCACAGCAGAAAGTGGACAGTACAAAGTTACAGCAAAAATAAAAGAAACAATAGAATAACATACTCTATAAAAATAGAATAAAATACTATGTTGCATCGGAAAAAATACACTTAGTACAATGTACTATATAGCATGAAATAATATAGTATTTTAACAGGCAGTCGTTAACTGACAATTGTTATGACGTGGATGTAAACCTCAAACAAATTATTACTATTTGATATTTTCTTTTAATTTGGTGAAATAACTGAAGTTACTGATAGACTGATAAATTCAGAAAACAAGAATGAAAATATGCTGCTACACCAGGGTCACTTCCATGCTTCATATATACTCTGAATGCAGCTACATTATAAGCCAGCATGGAGTAAAGCGTAAGCAGCTGAGATAGAAACAGATTAATAGATGCACAAATAACAGTATCATTTCCTCCTCCTCCTCCTTGGAAAAGGACCTCCCATGTTTGCAAGAGAATGGGAAGAGCACAGATCTCGTCTGTTGCAGGATTCTCATTCAGCAGGTCCCGCATGGTGAGGATTAATTATAAATGAATGATATGGAGTAAAGCCTCGTGGCCAGAGGGAGACGCTCCCTTCCTCTGCCATGAAATATATATGTGGCTTAACTCCTTCATTAATAACATATTTATAAACAGATTATTGATTCTTAAAATGAACTAGACTTTAGTCCACGTGTGTGCAGACATTATCCTTAGAACATATTTAGAGAATTAATAGAGAACTTGTAATAGCTTTGAACAGCACACAGGAATTTCTGTATTCCTTTGTTATTAATTATTTATTCATATTAATTGTTGCTATTAATGTGCTAGTTACCATCAACCCTGTGATTGTCCTTTAAGGAGTTAAATGTACATTAAACTATGCACCACCCTGATTGTTTTCATGGTCAGAGCTGACATGGTTTTTTTTACATTGTGTTCATCTAAAGACGTCTGGAAGTCCAAATGTGTAAAATGTTTAATTAAAAAAAGTAACTTTACAAAGTGTAAACATATTTTTCAGTCTACGGCATAAAGCACAGCTCCTGCAGCTCCTGCAGCTCCTGCAGTTCTCATTTTGTCCTCTCAAAATTTGTTAATTTCTTTTTTTAGCAAAAATAACAAATCAACACTATTCAAAGTCCAGCGACATTAAACATTGTTCTCTTATCCATATGAATTCTTCTAGACTCTCTTTTAAGTTCAGCTTTGGTTCCTGCTCCGAACAGACAGAGACCAACCGGTTCTCCACACGTTCAGTCAAACACTCCTCGCTCTGCTCCAGCTCAGGATCCAATCCTCAGCACTGCAGCATTTAGTCAGTTAGTTATTTAGTAATTAATTTTTTATTTAACTACAGTATATTTATTTCTTAAACACGTCTAGCTAGCTCTTAGTTATGCTGTAGCAGGCTTCATGTCAACATGTGTTCAGTAATTGTTTTATCTAGGCTGTGGCTTTGCATTAATTTCTATTTGGTCAAAATGACGTCCTCAGCAGTTCTAGATAGACGTGGTCATATTTTCCTCCCTTTAATCTCGCATGTGAATAAGCCCATTTTAGGAAAAGTCTGGAAATATGAGCTGATGAGGTTTTTAATTTAACAGAGTTACAGGATTTTTTTTAAAATGACCTCTTGGTGGTTCTAGTATTAAACCACAAAAATAAAATGAATTAAAATTCTTGGAAATTCTTCCCTCTTCCCTTTAAACCAAGAACATAGATCCATCCCACCCCACTCAAGAAAAGCTTACCTGTGCACTCATGTATTAGGCAAAAGCACAAAAACATATGTCAAGAACAGTACGACAAAAGCAAAATAAAAATGTTATTTAAATTCAGAGAAAGACATAAAGTTCAGACAAAAAGAGCGCTGTTGAGCCAACCTTCCTTTCATATCAAACATCCTTGAAAGAGTAGTTGTCAAACAGCTAACAGATCATCTGCAGAGGAATGGCTTATTTGAAGAGTTTCAGTCAGGTTTCAGAGCTCATCACAGCACAGAAACAGCTTTAGTGAAGGTTACAAATGATCTTCTTATGGCCTCTGACAGTGGACTCATCTCTGTGCTTGTCCTGCTAGACCTCAGTGCAGCGTTCGATACTGTTGACCATAATATCCTATTAGAGCGATTAGAACATGCTGTAGGTATTACAGGTACTGCACTGCAGTGGTTTGCATCATATCTATCTAATAGACTCCAATTTGTACATGTAAATGGAGAGTCCTCTTCACACACTAAGGTCAATTATGGTGTTCCACAGGGTTCAGTGCTAGGACCAATTCTGTTTACATTATACATGCTTCCCTTAGGCCTTCCGTAAGTTCTTGCTCACATGGGGGTCATCTGATTGTCAGACTTTGTCTGTATCATCCTTATGATCTTTACCTGACAATATAAAGTTCCTTGAGGCAACTGTTGTTGTGATTTGGCTCTATATAAATAAAACTGATAACATAAAGATCAGTTTGTCTAGTCTAACTGAAACTGAAATGGCTACTCTGGAAACAGAACCCGCCTTAGGCCCATTCTCTGCATTATTATTATTAGATGACCAACTCTAATAGTTGAGTTCAGTCTATCCAGTGACACTACAAGAAATTCTCAATACAGCACATTATGTTCATAAGCGGTGCAACACAATGAAATCATTTCCGCTACAGGCCTGTTACCTTTAAATCACTCTAGATGAAAGTTAGATGGTTGTAAATGGCATATGGTGGTTATTATTTAGTGTCACAGATTAAACTTCTGAGGGATCACTCATGTGGAGCTCAAAAAGCGTTGGCAGATGTTGAAGCATAAAAAAGAGATGATGGCGACAGAGAGAAAAGCTTACAGAGAGGGTGAGAATCTCACAGGAAAGAAAGGGAAAGGGGCAAAAGTGATGATGAAGGACATAAAGCCTGAGGGAAAGTAAAGCCTGAGGGGAAAACTGTGGGCAAGAGACCCAGACAGACAAAGAGAACGAGAGACAGTGAAAGATAAAGAGCTATGAAACAACCAGAAATGTTGGTCTGTCTCCCAGTGGACTGTGGGAGTCACTGGTGCAGTTCTACAGAACCTGTGCTTAGTAGCGTGTTTACATTAATGAGCTAAGAGCTGCTCCAAGTCTCTGAACATATTCATATTTCATCACTGTGGAGGACATTACATCAACTAACATTCATTTAGAACATTTGGGCTCATCTTAAATCAAGGCTGTAACCTAAAAGTAGTCATGGTCCTGACTGCATTTTGCTTACAGAGTTCACTCTCACTGCGCCTGTGTAGAGAGATTTATGTGAGCCGCACAACTACACAGACATACATTTGGCAGAGGTGGGAAATAATGAAATACAAATATGCTGCTACTGTACTTTAATTAATTTTTTTCTTTTCCTGGAAACTTTTTTTCACACTAAAGAGTAAAACATGAAAGGTAATCCTGTTGGTGTATCTGTAACCAAGGGTTATAGCATTAAAAGAGATGAAAGAGGCAAAACCATGTCGTTTATGTGTATTTTCTAATGTCGTAGTCAGGGGCATTTTTGGCACAACACCAGAACAAGTGCAGATGTCCATAAATTCTAGTTGCAGTACTTCAGCATTTAGCTAGCCCTACAGAAGAGGAGCTCAAACATAACATCTCTATCAGCGCAACAGATATTAGCAAACACACAAACTGTTTGTGTGCAGTTTGTTGCACACTGTGTCTGTTAGCTAAAGGTCCAGCTGCTGTATTTCACAGGGAGAGAAAACAATGAGAGCAAACTTCACTCAGAGACGGAGAAACATAAGACAGTTACTTTGTGCTTTTTGAAGGTTGCATGAAAATACTTGTTTGTGGTACTATGAAGAATTTAAAGCAAAGAACAGTGTATTGGACTGTTGTAATGGTTGTGATATTCATGGTCTGCATTGGGTTATATTAAGAGTAGCAGAAATTAACATACATTTTTAACGGATGATGCTGAGATTCATTCACTGAATTCTACTAACTTTATACTAATATAAAGACAGTGTCCGTCCAGAGAATGAAAATCAACCCAAACAACTCATTTCTTATATGTATCGTGCTTTGCTTCTTAGATTGGCTTCAAATATATACAGTATATGCAGTGGGCACATCATTATTTATGGTAGAAGAGAAGGAACATTAACTAAAAATCCAAAACACACATAAAAATATTAATGGATTTGCATTTCATTGAGTAACATAAGTATTTGATCCCCAAGTAAAACCTGACTTAGTACTTGGAAAAACTCAAGCACAGCAGTAAAATGTTTGGTGGGGTTGGTTTGCACACATCTTAGCATGGTTTTGGTCACTGTCCTTTTCAGGCCCCTCTTCTGTGGAACCAGCTTCCAGTTTGGATTCGGGAGACAGACACTATCTCTACTTTCAAGATTAGGCTTCAAACTTTCCTTTTTGCTAAAGCATATAGTTAGGGCTGGACCAGGTGACCCTGAATCCTCCCTTAGTTATGCTGCAATAGACGTAGGCTGCCGGGGATTCCCATGATGCACTGGGTGTTTCTTCTTCACTCACTATGTGTTAATAGACCTCTCTGCATCGAATCTGTTATTAATCTCTGTCTCTCTTTCACAGCATGTCTTTATCCTGTTTTCCTTCTCTCACCCCAACCAATCACAGCAGATGGCCCCGCCCCTCCCTGAGCCTGGTTCTGCCGGAGGTTTCTTCCTGTTAAAAGGGAGTTTTTCCTTCCCACTGTCGCCAAAGTGCTTGTTCATAGGGGGTCATATGATTGTTGGGTTTTCTCTGTATGTGTTGTTGAAGGGTCTACCTTATGATATAAAGCACCTTGAGGTGACTGTTGTTGTGATTTGGTGCTGTATAAATAAAACTGAGATGAATTGAAAGGGTTGCTGTTTTGTTCCAGCAGTTATATATGCTCAGGTATTTTTATATTTCCCAAAAAAATCCACTACTACAACAGAGTACTGCAATGTTTAAGTAAGAAGCATTAACTAAAACATAGAATAACAAACAGAAAAAAATACAAGTTAAATAAAGCAGGACCATAGCCTGAATTCTTCAAAGTGGCAAAACATTTTTTAACTAACTGAATCCTGATCTGTGTGTTGCTTCACTTGGAGGCAGTTAAAGTGACCAGGCGTCTGGCGGTCGGGAGGCAGTGTTTAGCACCATGTGAGGGGAACATCAAGGCCCTCAGCACTCCGTCTGTTGACCACTTGGCCATGAATCATTTTTTTTTTCCAAATCTGTCTCTATCACACCTCCCAGCAATGTGATACTATTATTTTTTTATATTATATATTTTTTTCAGACCTCTTTCTTTCTTGGTTTCATCAAAAAGGAACTTGCCTAATTTTTGACAAATAAGAGGGTTGTGTTATTTCTTAATAAAAATATTTATGAATAATATCACCACACTGAATGCAAATCCTTGGAAACTTCAGTTAACCTTACTATAAGACAGTGGATCAATAAAACCTTTAACCAGCACTAGACATTGTCTTAACTTGATAACACTGCATACCTTGTGCCTGCACGTGCACACACACACACACGCACACACACACACACACACACACACACACACACACACACACACACATACACACACACGCACACTTGCAAACAAACAATGAGGAAACTAAGCATGTCCAGAGTTCATATAAATAAAGCAGCCAGAGAAGTTTTCCCTTCTCTTTTACAGTTTGGCTAATCAACAAGTAGAACTCCTTATTTCCAGCATTTATTTGAAGAGGCGCTGGGAAATGTGGGCAGATGGCAAAGTCACCGCAGATGCAATTAGAAGATATTTAGAGGCTGCCTAGTCAAACTACAGTGCGGCTCCAGACATTTGTTCACAGAGGAATGGGCCTTTGTAGCTCAACAGTTTCCATGATGTGTGGTAGTTCACACGTCACTACCTGAAGTAGCACTATGATAGCGGTTTAGCAGAAAACACTGGCATTAATCGGGCTCAGAGAGAGTACTTTGTTGCACAACTATGGCTACGTCCACACTAGCCCGGATAGATTTGAAAACGGCGTTTTCGTCTGCAAACGCTCCTCGTCCACACCAGCGTTTTCAGTCATTTTCACAGAGGTGTGCGTCCACATTGAAATGCTCGAAAACGCTTACGTTCCAGTCCTGCGCGTGCGCAAAAGCGAGTGAGAATTAAAGAATTTGAAGAAAAGCTGTCTGCAGCATGTACAAACTGATATTAATCTTTAATAGGGCTGTCAATCAAAACAGCTGCTGTGTAATGCACTCCGCTATCTTTGTTTAACTGGTCACATGACTGCATCACATGACTAAAATGCGTCATCGTTTTAGAAGGTCTGTGTTTTCGAGCATCCACACTGCGATGGGACAGCTGCATTTTGAAATGTATGAGTTTTCGAGAGCGTTTTCAAAATGCTGCGTTTTTTCTTGAGGAAAACGCCGTCTCAGTGTGGACGGGAGGCCAAAACGGAGAGAAAACGATGTGTTTTCAAACGCAAACGTATTAGTGTGGACGTAGCCATGTCTGTTGGGGTGGCTTGGTGGTGTAGCAGTTAGCACAGGATAAAGGGTTCCTGGTTTGAATCCTAACTGAGTTCTTTCTGTGTAGAAATGCCAGTTTGGCTATGACTAGAGAAGGGCTTCATGAATGGCAACCCATTTTACAACTACGGTCCTTTCCCCCCAGTTACAGCATTTATTGTCCAGTTGGGTTCTGGGTGGGTTTTGTACAAGGGCACTGATTGCATGTGTTTCTAGTAGTTCATAGCAGTCAACATTACCATTGAATGTTATCCTTAGCTGAAGGGCAGGATACAGTATATGTTCAGAGACATTTGACCAGATTTGAAACAGTCTATTGTTGTCTGATTATTTAGCTTTGTAGATGATGTTCACTATTCATTATTTGTTGCAGTGTGTGATGTTCATAAGAATAATGTTCATACATGAGATCAAAATGCTGACAAAAAACAAAGGCTCACTGTCAAGAAGTCAAATGAAGGGGCTCTTTAATTAGCTCTAAAAAGTACAAACATCATGGAGAAACATGGAGAAATCCTCAGAAACAAAAGGACAGCAGTAATAATACCATCATGTGAGGAGCTAACCTTCATAAAACAATAAAAAAGAACAGTACGTACCTGAAAGAGAGACAAAGACAAATAGTAAGATGTGTGCTGAGGAAATACAAAAGGAACCAAACTTCAAAAACACAAATTTAACCAATAATTATGGAAGTGATGGATCATTATGAAGACTATACCACTGCTAGCATTTAACTGGTTCATTTAATATGCCAACTCACATCCCAGTGCCCAAAGATTGACCAAAGACCCGAGTTGTGCAAGTTGCCATCTGCAGCATGATTTTTATAATCTGTTTCAGCTGATTGTTATTGCTAGTTGTTGTCCTGTGTGCTAAAGAGTCTTGTATGAATGCCACTCTGTGAGCTGGTACCTACTGGTAGTTACTGGTAGTTGCAGTGGCCTCTGTGTTTTGCCTTTTCTGGCACCAAGTTGATCACTATCTAATTCCCCTGTGGATGTGGAACTAGACGAAGTGCCCATTATGCTTCAGGTCTTCTGTGTTGTGGTCTCATGGCTCCATGAACCACATTCTGCTGGGCTTCATGCATCATTGTGAGAGGCTGGTCATTGGGTGATGAAGCGTCCAGTCACCATTTCCTGGGGCTCTCTCTGAGTCTATGAGGTATCGCCCAAAAATAACTGCAGTGGTGGAGAGAAACTCTTTTGCTGAAGGTGTGTACTAAAATATCCACGTGTCACTCTGTCATCAAAGCAAAAGTCAAAGTGCCTGCTCTGCTTGTAAGGAAGCTTCTGTACATAAAATAGATATGAAAATCTCTGGAAAACTTGGCAAACAGATGTCTGTTGTTTTAGTTTGTTCTTAATGCAAATGTATTGTTGCTGTATAAAACATATTGTCAGCTGATGCAAATAATCAAAACCTTTGTTCATGGTTACGATTCTTGAACAGACAAAAGCTCTTGCTGGCTGCAAAGTTTTCAGTGCATTTGCAGTAATTCAGTGGAGTGCAGTGTGAAATTACTGTGAAAGCTAAAGCCTAAAGATTGTCACCCCCACAAAGCTTTACCATTTGAAAATACATAATTCAGAGATATGAAATTGCCATCAGGAAAATCCTTCACCTTTCTGTTTCCACTATTGGTCAATGACAAATTCTCAATCACGAGTATTTTTACAATAAATGAAATCCTATATGTCAGAAAAAACATGAGCTTTTTGTCTTTATCAGCCAATCGATAAACTAGAAAAAAGTTTTCAAGTATAATTTTCTCTTGGCTGAAACTCAACATCCTGAAGGGTGCTCCAGATGGTGCAGAAAATCCTCCAGGCTTGTTTAAAGCATAATCAGGCCTTTCAGAGGTGTTAAGGACATGAAAGCCTTTAGGGACCAGCAGCAAAGCTTTGTTATTTTAGTCATGTCATACGTCTGCCTCACTTTCTGATGCCTTTACAGGTCAAAAGAAAATCCAAAGCAAAATCTTGTTAGTAGACACCAGTCAAATCCAAACAATAAATGAGGGCAGGTGACATTTTGTCATCTACGTAGTGCTGAGGTCCCCTTAGGGGGCTAATGAGTGCCATCATTTTTAGTGATCAATAAATCATGCCTTATTGATTTCTTGCCTCTCCCCTCCTAAGTTGGCTTCTGTTCAGGTGGCGAGGGTGGGGGTGGGGGGGTGGCAGCATGGATGCAGAAGATTTCTATTGGGTGGGTGGGTGTGGGTGGGGGGGCAAACACATGAGTAAAGAAAAAAGGGGGAAGGACAACCCATATCTCAGGGAGAGATCTTTTTAACAGTCTCTATTATATTTTTTTGAAACTAAGCACCAATTCATTCGTGTTCCTAAAATTAAACAAACACTGTATTTTGGATGTTTTCATCTAAAGCATAAAAACAATAAATATATGAAAAGTGGGTGGCACCCAAGATGCACTGAGATCCAGTTTCTGAGACCACATTAGAAGGTAGTCTTGACCAAAAATGACTCAGATCCACACTTTCTTTTTTCAGTCTGTATCCAAATCTGTTCTAGGACACACCGAGGAACTGCTCAATCTACCAAAGTGCCTCTTATCTGTAAAAGACAACAACATCTGATTTACATTACAGTTTAATATAATGCCACCTTCATGTCCCATATATCCCTCTCATGTACAATGTGGTCAAGTAGTAAGAGTATTTTTTTAAAATCACAGACTGACTATTTCCTCTGCTCTAATCATTTGTTAATGTTGTTGTTTGGTTGAATTTTATTCATTTATTTATTTTTGTTGCTGTACCAGTGTTCTTATCATCAGTTAACTGGTGACTTTGTGAATGCTCTTTTCTCTTTCATCCACACTGATGTTGATTCAAAGTGATGACACGTTAAATTTCACATGACACACAAGTACTTGAGCCACATGAAAGGTCTGTCAACAGCATGAAGTTTCTAAGTTTGCAAGTTTTTAAAATTGTTTTTTCCCCATTCTTTGTTATTTTATTGAAAAGTCATAAGTGGTTACATTTTGCACGGGGCCAGATCTGGCCAACAAGCAGTGATTTTGAGCCATGACCTTAATTTAAGGATTTAAAAAGTTTGTTTTTGTTTTCTGACCTAGATTTGACTATATATTGTTTAGTCATGCTTAATTAGCTCCTATACAACATATTTAATGACAGCATCCTTTTTAAAGAATGAATTTACAGCTCATGAATTGGATTTGATTTTTTACCCACTGTTTGTTTGATTATTATTTTAGGTTCTTTTCTTCAGAAGTGGAGAAGAAAAATAACGTCCTTAGATAGCTAGCGAAGATGAACAATCGCCTACTTGGGGAAAAGCTGCTGTTGGGTAGCTAATCCATGCGTGTGAATAATTTCACAGCTCTACTAAAGAAATTGTTCCATTAATGATAAATATAAATTAAAAATGAGTTCAGTCGTTGTGACTGTATTGAACAGAAGGACATTAAGTTAGCTGAAGCTGAGGTACTGAGACATTTTTATCTGAGAGATGGAAAGCTCACCCGGTGTGACCAGTAACCAACTAACATACACAACCTGCCTTCAATATCAGCTCCAGTATCTCAGTGTGTGATAACACAGCTGGTGTTCACAGGTTTAACATGTTTTGAATATAGAACTTTTTACAGAACAATAGAACTATAGACGTAACTGTAATTATGTAAAACTTCATATGAGGTTTTTGTGCAGATCACACAAACAAGATTACACAAAGCAAAGTCTCTGATCACACTGTTGTTAACGTGCTAGTTTTTCAGTCTTCTGGGGCGGTCTGAACATTTCCTACTGCTGGGGACGATTGTGATCACTGTGACCAGCTTCAGCCCGCCTGATGTTTCTGACATGTCTGCCTCAAAATGCAGAGTGGATTTCTTTCCTTTTCCTTTATAAATAAACTAAGTTAACTGGAATGTGAGCTAGCTAGGATTGTAAACTTCTGTTTTAAGATGTGGTTGTTCATATATTGTTTCCCTTACGAACAACTTGTACGTTGAATTGTTTTTAAATGGTAAATGGACTGATTCTTATATAGCTTTTCTACTCTCCCAGAGTACTCTATACAACATGCCACAATCACCCAATCACACGCATTCTCACAAGCACTGACTCTGTACTGAGCGCTTTCTAACTACATTCACACACATTCATACTCCGATGGATGCATCGGAGGGCAAGCCGGGGTTAGTATCTCGCCCAAGGATAATTGACATGCAGATTCGAGGAGCCAGGGATCGAACCACCAACCTTCCGATCAGTAGGTGAGCTCCTCTACCTCCTGAGCTACAGAAAAAGAAAACATTCAAATGCCTTTAAATGAACAAATAAAACACAAAATGGAGCTTCAAACTATGGTAAGAACTTTCTTAAAAGATGCCTCTACAACCTTTGAACAAGGTTTACAGCAGGCTTTGGATAAACAAACATACATCAGGAGTCAGTTTGCTGGGAATCTCAACTGGAGACTGGAGTGGACTGGAGAGCAGATACAGAGGTAGAAAAGAACATCAAGGAATGCTTATCACCAGTCCAACACACACTTGATGATCCACAAAGTAATGTTTGCAAAATGACACAAGCTGTGGTCTCCATGTCTCATGAAATGCTGACAATAAAACAAACCCTTAATATGTCCGAGCTGGCATCTGCCCCTGACCAGGCTGCTCCAACCAAAGACCCTCTTGGAAATAGTCAGAGAGGACATCTACAGTCAACTATGATATTAAGGGTGGTCTTTTGGTGGAATTCCCGTGGATTCCATAGTCTACTGGTTAGCAGACGACAGCTAACTGGCAAATGTTAAGCTGTTAAGCTACAGTTTTCAATATCTTGATGTCTTTATTGCTAGACATTTCCTGGCTTTGCATCCTCTGTCTAACGAAGAATTAATGGCAACTTTGCACTTGTCTTATATGGCGCTGCATGAGACTGGAGGGATGTGGTGTGAGGGAATACATGAACTTGGTCAGACTTTAAGGAAAAAATTTTGTGCTGCATTCTTGTCTGAGGACTATGAGGATGAACTGGTGGAAAGGGTGAGGAAAAAAGCATTCCAGATTTCCTTATATGTACCATTCATTATGCCTAACGAGGAGACCAGATATTGATGAACCATCAATACTCCAATGCTTCTGAAAAGGATTAATCCTGGTATGGCAAGTCAGCTTCCTGGCATAGTAACACCAATGAATGAGCCGGTTAGGTTGGGACAACAGCTGGAAGAGGATCAAACAAACTAGGCTAAATATGGTCTTCGAAAATAACAAGTTGTCAGACATAAAAACAAAGAGAAGGTAAACTCAGCAGCTGGCTCACCAGCCCACCAGAAAGACAATGTACCCTCTCAAATTTACTGCCAGAGGTGTAAAGGGCAGTCATGCTCCATATTTGTGTCCCATTTATAATCAGTCTCAGAAAGCTAAACCTCCCAGTTCTTCCAATTCTCTGTGATCTCACCCCAGTCCACCGAAAACATTTGTCCCTCACATAACACCCTGATTGACTTTCCACAATCGGATTTTAATGTGACATCTCATTCTTTGGTCCAAGGATAGATGTTCCACAACTCTGTAACTGTTAGACACTGGACTGGAAAAGCTGTAGTGGATACTGGTTCAACAAGTGCTCTACTCAGTGAACCTGTGTGGAACACTACTAAGACTCTGGGTGACAAACTAATACCATGGAATGGAAAGCCTTTATATTTGGCTGATTAACAACAAGCCCTTGGGTTTGACCAGATAAAATATTGTTTCCTCTTGGACTCTTCTCTTCAAGGAGGGGGCGGGGCTGATACGACTGCTTTCTTCTTGGCAGAAGCTCCTTTCACGACTACACATCCCCCTTATAATACCTGCAAGTGAAGATTTGGACTTAGTTCAGAGGGTCATCCAGGCATGTCATCTGTAGGAATATAGGAAGCCACAGTTAGAAAATCTTTTGCTCAGTAATTCGGATGTTGGCACTTCAATAGTGGGTCATACAGGATTACTGAAGCATGACAAATACCTAACCAATCTGATATCCATCTGACAGAAACTTATTGGGTTGCCCTGGCTAAGCTAAAGGTGATGAAGGAGCTCATTAAGGACATGTTACGGGATGATGTCATTGAGGCCATTATCCCTCAAGGACTGACTCACCAAGTCACTGGTGTTGGGTCACCCAGACTTCAATGCACCATTTGTGGTGTATACAGATGCCAGAGAAGGTGGGCTTGGGGCCATCCTAGTGCAGAAAAGAGACCTTGGGGATGAGGAAGTCCTGGCCTTTGCCAGCTGTAGCCTGAATCCAATGGAAAGGAATTATCAAGTCACAGAGTTGGAATGTTTGACTGTGGTGTGGGTTGTGGTAAAGTGCAGGATATATCTTGAAGGTCACTTATTTACAGCGGTAACCGATCATGCCTCTCTCTTGTGGGCGTTAACAACCACCAAGCCTAGCACCCGACTCACCCAGTGGGCACTTCGGCTTCAAGAATTCACACTCATTACAGAATATAGGAATGTCAAATAAAAAACTCTGCCTGATTCTTTCTCGCCCCAACAGATGTTCAAGAATCCTTGCCAGAAGGTGCACACCCATTTATGCCCTCCAAAGACCTACCTATCACGATTGAGGCAGTATGAGAGGCACAGCAGAAAGAATGCCAGACCCTGTGCCAAAAATCAGAGAAACATGAGCATACAAGTTCAGTCCTACTACATCATTCAAAATCATGGAGGACCTAATTTACCGTGTTGTCAAACTACCTTACAAGACCCTATACCAACTGTACATTTCAGCTTCCGGTTGCAGTTATTGGAATGTTTTCACCACGATCCTCTCTCTTGGCATCTGGGAAGACACAAAACATACAGACAACTGCAGATCGATTGGCCAAAACTAAGCAGGGATGTTCAGGAACATGTGCAGAACTTTCATGTTATCCAAATGTACAGACCTGAAACTGACAGGCAGTCTACAACAAACTGTAGGCCAACAGCTCTGCGAAGCGAAAGGAGTGGATATGATGGGTCCATTTCCTAGGAACATCAACCAAAATGTATATCTGTTGGTCTGTGTTGACTATTTCTCACAGTGGGTGGAATTGTTCCCTCTAAGAAAAGCCACAGCAGATTCTTGTAAGAGAGATCTTGACTCAATGGGGCCTGCCTGATTACATTCTGTCCCATCATGGAACTCAGTTTGTTTCCTCAGTCTTCCAGACCGTGTCCCAAACCTGGAACATGGGCCACAAATTAATGTCTGCGTGTCATTCTCAGACCAATCTCACAGAAAGAGTCAATCGCACTTTAAAAACCATAAACGCCTCCGACATTAGAACCAGACATAACCAGCGTTAGAAATATATTCCAGGGTTCCAGGTTGCTCTAAATCAGATGTCCAGAAATCCACTGGGGTTTCCTCTGCAGAGCTGAAACTTCAACGCCCTCTAAGAGGCCCCTTGGATGTGCTGTTACAACTTCAGGATGTTACACCAGACTCCCTGGCATATGCCAAGATCTCACAGCTGGAAGATCTGTGTGACCTTGTCTCAAAAAACTGAACTCTGCACATCGTTGACTAAAATGTAACTATGTCAAAGGCAGGTGTGATATGGACTACCCAGAACAAGACAGAGTTTGGGTATGAGCTCATCCCATCTCCAAGGCAACAAAGTTTTTCATGGCCAAGCTGGCTCCCAAATGGCAAAGACCATACCAGGTGGTGCAAGAGGTTGGTCCAGTTAACAGCTATGAAGTAACCATGGCATGAATTATAAAATAATTAATTATAAAACATCCATTGAAAATGTAAAAAGTAGATTATTTCTTATTATTAGTAGATTATTAGTGTACCTAAACAGCTCCTAAATAACTTGTTTCTACATGAAGGTCCACTACTGACGATGTGTCCCAAATTTTAAAATGATAAGCTAGATCAGATCTCTGATCCCTAAACCTAACCAAGGAAGGAAAATGACAGATTAGCTTGGGTAAAAGACCGAAAGTTGAGGCACACAACGATGCGTGCTGCTGGCAAAGTTTCTGGGCTGCCTTTCCTCAGCCATCCCCTCAAGTGTCTCTCCATCTAAAGCAATGCATTATCAGGGACTGTATCATCTAGTCCTTTTTACTGAAACTACATGACATAATGCAATTATTAAGAAGTATAGAAATTATGTCATTAAAAATCAAAGATATTAGCTTATTAAGCAAAATTAAACCACTCTGAGGAGCAATTCTGAATGAATTAAGCACTAACTAATATGTTGTTAATTCCTAATAGTGTTCAGTTATTATAAAGTGTTACCAGGCTCTGGGCTTATTGGTGCTCCTTGTTAATGGGTGATGTTTCATAAATTTACTTTTTAAATAATGTTGTGATACTAGTAGGGTTTAAAAGGGTGAGGGTTGGGGCTTGGAGGGTAAAGCAAACTGTTTCAAGTAATTCAATATTACCCTTTTCTCTACAAGATAACTATAGTTATATTAGTATTTTTTTAAAGATAAATGTCTGCTGTGTGTGTGTTAATGTGTTAATAGCAGATTGTTAAAGTGTAACATTTGCAACATCAGATCATTATTTTTCCCTACAGAAGTGTTGGAATATAACCAGAAAGTATTGTTGTGGTTTACAACTATATGCTTTGTTTTACTTTCTGTACACATTAGTGTAATGCTGACCAGATATCAATTAATAACTAATATTTATGTGGCTTTGCTTGGATACAGACAGTAGGATTTTTATAATTGAGGTCTTCATCTTTTAATTGGTTGTGAAAATAGTATGCCATTTTGCTGGCACACACTTCCACTAGAGCAGCAATATATCACAAATGCATGCATTGCCAATTAAAGACTATTTGTTGTAGTTGAGAATGATCAATTAAGTCGTCCAACCACAAATAATATTCCAAAAAAGGCTGCACTGCCTATATTGTCTGAATTTGATCCAGATTTTTGACTGGATTCAAGCGAAATGCAAATTATTGAAAATGAGGAATATCTAAACCTGCAAATCTGCCAACCATCGATCAGGGCCTGAATATCTGTACATTATCTATAGATGTATTCTTCCATATTGTACATATAAAATGTCATAGCAAGAGTACTAACAGGGACTAGAAATGGTTTTCTCTCATGTTAGCATCTCTTCATTGCTTCCCTGTTAAATCTGAACCTGAGTTGAAAATACTTCTCCTCACATTAAAGAGTCCTGCATCACTCTGTGAACCGCAGTAAGGACCTGTGACACTCGGCGTGCTTGTGATGAGCTTTTCTTTTTATTTGGAAAGGAATTTTCAGTTCTGTCATTTTTGGTCCCCAAACTGTCAGCTTTCCAGCTGTCTCCCCACTGCTCCCTCCAGGTCCCAGCTCACCGAGAAAGCCAGAGCATGATTACTGGATGGGCTTCAGCTGACCTGCAGGCCTCCCTGGTGCTGCACCTTGAGCCTGCTGCACCACCCCTCCCCTGCAGCCACGCTGCAGACCACACCTCTGCCACACACTCAGAATCAGAATCACTTTTCTTTTCAAGTTTGTATACTAACGAGGAATCTGAATGAGGAACAGGATCTACAGTGTTTTCCTTCAGGATTTCATCAAAAACACATCTTGTATCAGACGCTTGGGTGACATTTTCAGCTCCATTTGAATGTCCTCCAAATGTGAATATGACTGTGGTGAGTGCTCGAAGTGACCCACTATTTTTCTGCCAACTGCCACAGCATCACATACACTGCGTTGTGCTAGCAGTCGATCATTCACCACAAGTTGCAAAGCATCCCAAACTTGTAACTCCTAGCCGGTCCATTGCCTTTGTTATATTGCTGGCGCTGTAACTTATGCAATGAATGCGGACTTTGGAATTTTCCACACATTTAACACTGTTCAGCCCACAACACTGCTTGAGTCTGTCCATTGGTATGTGGATCTCAGACATCGGAAGTCTGACCATACAGTTGTTAAGCTTAACATGGGAATGCTTTCCTAACATTCAGAGATGAACTTACATACTTCCTTGAGCTGAAGTGCCGGTGTGGCATCATGTAGTGAGGCTCCAAATGCTTCATTAAGTGTCGAAAACCAACATTTTCCACAACAGAAAGGTCATCAAGCACAACAAATTCAACAATTTTCTCCATTATCATCTTTGCTTTGTTGCTTTCTGGAGGGAGTTTCTCACATTCTGAATGTTTTCCAAATGATACGGTACACTTTTCTTCTTAGCACTGGAGCCCTGGATAAATTCCGTGTACTCCTTACCGTGGTATTTCTGTAAGTGTCCAATCATGTTCCCAACACTGCTGCTACGTAGCAAAACACTTTCACTGCATAAGTTACATTTGGCAGTCTTGCTTTTTCATTAAGAACTCCACACCGCTGACGTGACCGCCAACAGGTCTCACACAAGACAACCGCTCTATCACGTAACACATACTGCTCCGACGTGCCGAGGTCATAACCTGGGCCATGTTTTTGTGATTTTTAATGGATCTGGGTACATTTTTTATTTCTCCCTGATATCCCATCCAGTAATTTAGGGTCAGGATCAGAGCGATTACTGATATGGTAAATGGCCTGTATTTGTATAACACTTTACTAGTCCCTATGGACCCCAAAGCGCTTTACACAACCAGTCATCCACCCATTCACACACACATTCACACACTGCTTATCAGATCAGTCCATCCCCAGTAAGTAAGTGTGTTATTGTAACACTTAACTGAGGGTGACGGGGCATTGATGAAAGTTCCCAGGAAGTGGAAGAACTCCACTGTGTTCACTGTTGAAGATGGGATCCAGGGTGGCTGGTTTTAACCTGAAGTTCACTATAATCTCCACTGTTCTAAAAGCATTGAGCTCCAGGTTGTTGTCACTGCACCCGATCACGAGGCCATCAGTCTCGCTCCTATAGGCAAGTTCATCTCCACCCGAAATGAGCCTGATGAGGGTGGTGTCATCTGCCAACCTCAGAGGTTTGATGGACCGGTGTGGGGAGGTGCAGCTGTGGTTGAACAGGGAGAAGAGAACAGGAGAAAGTACACAGACCTGCACAGTCTCACATGCTTAATAACCTTTATTAGTTCCACGCATGGGAAATTTGTTAAAATTTCCGACCTACTTGGATCAACTTGGCACGGTTCGCCATGGTTTCAGGGTTTTCCATGAGGTCATAGTGCCTGCTGGGCTGTAGTTCCAAGCAATGTGAGCAGGTACTAAAATAAACCATGAGGTGACCCTAACCTTAAAGCTGCCATAACCCTATTGTTTGGAGAAAACTGACACTAGGGAAACCGTGCAAATAGTTAATGATTTGTCTGAATATATTGTCCATTCTGTAAAATAGTCAGATGTCTATTCATATTAATGTACAGAATTCACCTGCTTGCTGCTTCTACTGCACATTCACCCAGTGTATATACTATATATACATATATATATATTTATAATGTTATTCCTCTACCCCCCCCCCATGTTTTTGCACATGTCGAGGATCGTGTCAGGATACATTTCACTGTGTGTTATACTTGTATAACTATGCATGTGACAAATAAAGAACCTTGAACCTTGAACCTTGAATGAGGTTTCCTTTGTCAAGAATAAACACAGTTTCTAACCACATCTCAGCGTTTTCTACTAAAGGAGCTGCCACACCATCATTACTGATAGTACAGTCTCTTGGTTCAGGTATATATGTTCATTCAACACCCCTCATTCAATGTAAATGTCAGTTCTGTACCCTACAGTGACAAATTACACTTCCCTGTCAACTGTCACACCACCTTCTGTTCTGGGTTGTACCAACATTAGTTCACATGGGTTGGGATCTTCTGTTTTAATTATGTTAAAGGAGGGGGAATGAAATTAGGCTACATCTAATTAACAGCATGTGTATTAGTAGCAGGGCACCATCAGAACTGTATCTAAATTAATTAGGTTTTGATTTAAGAAATTAATATTCAAATTAAGCATTGGGAAATGGAAATGATCCTTAACGTTGTTCCAGCTGTGAGGCTGGTTCTCCAATGTTTTAGCTGGATCGTACCACTTTATGGATTCTCGTGGGGTGATCTACTGAAGTGAGAAGAGAAACAGCTGAAATACTTGAAAGGAGCCTGTTTTCTTCTATATGTTATTCTGTTGTTTCTGAGTTGCCTCCATTCCTTGAAAAGAGAAGCTTTGTGGAAATGTTTTCTTACAAACATGTGAGTCAAGTTAAATCCACTTGTAGTGGTGCTTGAAAATCAACATAAGGAGACGGGCACAGAACATACGTGGACGTGAGAATAGTTGGCAAAATTGCAGATTTCCACTTTAATGTTTCTTTGTGACGTGATCAATTTCATAAACAATAGTTTTAACAGGCAAGTGTACACGAAGCGTGGATCAAGATTTGATTACAGCAATTCAAAAGCTTCCACTCCTGTTTCTGCATTTAAGCTTAGTGTACTAAACATGCAAATGGTCGCATCCAATGTTAAACTAAAGTCATTTCTTTCAGATTTCCTTGTTTGTGTTCATTAATACTAGCTAATTAGCACTCACAAGATAGCTATCATAACTTGTCAAAACAATGAAATTGTGTGAAAAGCAGCAAGAAAGCCTATGATTAGATGGTTTCTTATTTTTCATAGCAAAGCACAGTTTCTGCAGACTGCATCGGCAATCAGAGTCTCTCATGCTGGAGACAATCAGTCAAAACAGAGCAGCACAAACCCATAATCTGATCTGCTGTGTAGGAACATGACTGGGTCTAAGGGCTGTCAAATACTGACACACTCTACCAGTGCCGTAAGGCAATACATGCTGTATATTCGTTTAAACACCTGAACCCTTGACTCCTACAGCGAGAAGATCATGTGGTTATGCTGTGAGGATTTATTATTTCTATTATTACAGCATTATGGTCAGGTGAATGCTCTGCAGCAGACAAGGAGGGAAGGCTGCTAACTACATCCTGCTTTCTCCACCTCTCTTCTAACTGGCTGCTGGTCCCTGTGCAACGATTAGATGCCTCCCAAGGGGAAGGTGAGTTAGCAGATGCAAACTCTCTCTAATGAGCTAAGCTCTTCCCCTCTCTACCTCCGCCAAATACCCCTGTCCCTCTTTCCCTCTGAGAGCCCAGGGGTAGTTGGGTGGTCTCTGAAGGGGGTCCACAGCACATCTGTTCTCGCACTCACGCCACAGCCCCACCCTTCTGTAATCAATGCATTTGTGTACTTGATGATGAAAGGCAAATTCATCCTCTAAGTACTGTAACCACAACCACTGTCCATGATATCTGTTTTGTCTATTACTCATGTAGGTACTGATGAATGCTGAATATTTGGTCTTACCTTATTTCTTAAATATCTGTTATTATTCACACACCTCAATAAAAATAGCTGCATGAGGTCAAATGCTGAAAACTGGCACAAGGCACAAAAGGCCACCTGTCTCCAAACAGCTCCTCCCTTTCTATTCCCGAGACAATCTTTCCTCCTGTAATTGGGGCAAATTTTTGTTTACATAATGAACTTCAGGGTCAGTGATGACAAGCAGCATCTTGGGAGGGGTGGGTGGGGTGAAGAAAGGTGTATGCTAAGGTGACTTGTGGCTAAACAAAGCGCACTACCTGCCGCCTCACGGCATCAAATTCCCAGAAACCTTTCGGACGACACGTGTTTCGGCGTGGGTTGGGAGATGTGGAGTCCTGGCGGGTGTACGTGGTGCTTGTCCTTCCACCCTTGGGGAAGAAATGTGGCTCAAGACCAAAGTTTAGACTCGTGTAATTAGTCCAGTGAAGGCTGTGATAACAAATAAACACAGGAGAGGTGTGGGGAGCTCTCCTGGGTGGTAACGGTGTAGCAGATAGAATGGTAAACTGCTTCTAGTGTTCATCAAGTCCTCCTGACGCTGTGAGTCAGAGACACCCAGAACAGCAACTCCGGGCCTCACCTGGGGATTCATCTTCCAGTCCATCTGTTCATTACACCTTCTTTATTCAGTAAAGAACACATCAGTCATAAAACCTATACATTAGTGTAAACGTGATATATATACAAGCGCTGGAGTAAGGTGCAATTACATTGCATGAATGACCAGTCTGTCTTTACTACCTGTTTATAGGACAGAGTTAGAGGAACTGGGAATCATTTTCAAAAATCTTCTCCCTTAAAGCAACTTTGATTATTAATCCTCTGAGGTACATAAACATAAGCCCTAACCATATGCTTATACGATATTGTTCTGAAAATCCAGAAACTAACTAACTGTAAATAAATGTATTTGTTTTAAATGGATAAATTTGAATACATCTGAAACAATTTATATTTTTTAGATGTAGGTTTTATTTCAGCCACATGCTAAACAAAGACAGTTTAAAAAACCTGAAGATGTTACATTCAGTTCAAGTTTCTTACTTCTTCTTCATTCCATACAAAACTGAATAAAGCCCCAAAGGAAACACAGTGAAACTAATTCAATGGTGAATGCTGTGTAACATTTGATCTTCAGCCACTACTGAGCAGGTGAAGCTCATTCCCAGAGACAAACATTTCTCCAAGCTGCCATCATCTCACAAAAACATGCATGAAGTTTATGCATAGAGTTTATTTTCTGTCATGTGTGGGACATTTATTACCATAATCAATAATTAGATTTTCTAAATGATGACAGAGGCTTATTTGATCTACAGTATGGGTGCCTTCTCTGCAAGACATATTTATGTTTATATATGCCAACATGCCAATCAAGTGCAGTAACCCATATCTTTGTTTCCTGCAAAACTACTTTCTATTCACCATTTAATCCTAAAAAATGAATATGATGAAACTACTATATTTTTAGCCACAGTGTTGTAGCTGGCTTTCTGATGTTCAGCTAGTCTCTGGTAAGACAGGTTTTATTCATGTAGTTCAATAAAAAAAATCCTGTGTTGTTTTGTTCTGATCCATAGTTACTGTTCGATTCTCCTCATCACCCTTTTACATGGATTTTTTAGCTATATGGTATAAAAAATGGAACTGTGCCTAAAACCCAGCCTCGTCCGTGAGGAGTTCCCCGGTCACCCAGTGGATGGGTTTGGCCTACATTCATAAAACACACCAAGTGTTTGCTGCATGTGTGTATTGCAGTAAACAAACAGACAAAGTTGTTGTGATGTTCATTAACACCACATTTTAAAAACCAAAGGCCTGATGTGACGATGTGCTGATAAATGACCACTGAGAGCTGCATCCTGCTGGTTTCCTTTCAGCTGTCGGGCCGCACGGTGTCGATATGGTCGGCAAGCATCGCTTCCTATAAAAGGGCAACTGCTTACCAGTCAGACGTCCATCAAGGCTGCGCCCCAGTGGGCCAGCATGAGGCCATAATCCCTGGAAGTGCTCCTATGGTTCTTGCCCTACCTCCCTTATTGCCTCCATCCTTTCCTCTACACCTCCCTTCCCTCCATGCTGTTGTTTTCCTCCTCTTCTCCCCAGGTAGGGGGTGTTTGGACCACGCAGCGTGACCTGGCTGCCAAGGGAGGGATCCAGGGAGGGGCTCCGGGGCCACAGGTGAGGCCTGAGCTCAATCTACCTCCCTCTATCCGGCTTCTCCCTCCACCTCCCCTGGGTGCCAACTTCACCAAAGCCCCTCCTCCCTCTGTGCCCAGCAGGCCAATCAAGCCATATCTGTATGGCACGCAACCTGGGGACCAGGAGGACAGAGTAAGGGAGGCGGGTGATCGTGGAGCAGGCAGGTCGAGGCCCCATGTGAACCTCCTGTCCCTCTGAAACCCTCCCAGGATCTGTGTCGCCATCACCACCATGTTTAATTATCTCGCTCATCTTCATTAATTCATGGGACTTCTTTATTCCCTGCAGGCTGGAGATGGAGAGGGAGGAGAGAAGAGGGGGGCTGGATAAAGAGGTTGAGGGAGAGACACCACTAACAACAACAACAACAACAACATCAGGTATAACAAAACAACAACCTTTGCTGCTGGAGCTTAGTGCTGGTGACCCTGGCTTCCCTCAGGGAACTGTTCTAGGACTTCCCAGACAGCAGGCTTTTTGCCAGTTTGAGCCAACAGGGCTCTAGGGTCAGTTTGGACAAAATCAGGCTCTCTAAGCTCTGGAGACAGAGGAAAAACAAACCTCTAGACTGGCTAAAATACACCTCTGAGACGAAATGCTAAACAGGCTCTATTGATTTGTGGCGCTAAAGGCCATTCCCTGGACAAAGTGACCATAATGACATTAGAGATTAGATGCTCAGATACTGTTCACGAGGGACGCAGAGCGAAGGGTAATAAATGCCTATTTCATGGTCAAAGGGATCTGCTCTGTCAGTGTGTGTGTTTAAAGGCTGGAGTTACCCAATCTGTCCATTAGATATCTATACATGTATATATAAATGTGTAAACATATGAAAACAATTCAAAACTGATCTGTGATCTCCCTGCTGTCTCCTCCATGAGTCTGAAAAAGCCCTGAAATAAAATCTCCATGTAGTATAAACATTACCCGCACATGCACAAAGCTCCTAGGTCTGAAAACCATGTTGCCTTATTTTGAATGTGCTGCAGGAGCGCATTCATTGCGCGCGCTCTCTGTCAGCAGGAAACAGCGTGATAAAAACCTAGCTTGTGAATGATGTATGTCATATGAGCGTGCAGTGAGATCCCTGACTTTTCACATCCAGATGAAAAAAACATGGCCAAAGTTTAGCCCAAGCTCAAAGACTGCACTAAACACTGTGGTGATGTCGCACTGGCTACATTCATTTTTATATGTAGACTTTAGTTGAAATGTGTTCAATAGAGGTTTTTGCCTGGAGCACCAGTTTGTTTGTTTTGTCAAAGCTGCTGCTGAGTCTCAGTTATACAGTTGTGCAGTTTTCAGTTTGTCACTTGGCCCCAGTGTGTGACCCACTGGGCTATGACATTATTGAGATGGGGTTATTACTCAAAGTTTTTAATTCTTCAATGCAACAATCACGGTTACAGATGGACACGTCTCAACCTTGTTATGATTTAATGTTGTCAGTGTTTTGTTTTATGTTATGTTTAAGGATTTGTTCTCATTTCCTGTTTTATTGTGAAGGTCTGCGTCTCATGTGAGTGTGTTCAGTTTTACCTCTGTCTCGTCTTGTTGATTATTCCCAGCTGTGTTCCCCACCTGTGTGCAATCTCCCTGTGTTTCCCTGTGTGTATTTAAGTCGCGTCCTCTGTCTTTGTTTTTTGGGCTGGTCCGTCTGTGTATCCACCATGTCTCATCTGTGTGTTTCCCTGCTGCCAACCGTCATCTGTTTTCTGCTCGCTGTTATTCGTGTTCAGGTTTGTGTTTCTGTTCAGGGTCAGTAGTTTAGTTTTTCCCAGTATAGTTTAGTTCTCCGTTCACCATTTTGTCCATCTCTTTTGTTGTGTTTGCCTTAGTGGCACCAGCCATTTCTAGCCAACCTGGTTGTCCATTTTAAGATAAAGCCTCTTCTCACACACAATCTGGTATTCATCTTCTTTTATGTTGCGGCCTTGAGCCGGGTCGTAACAACCTAAATCAGTCAAAGTGGAAATAAAACTCCAGCAGGACATGAACCATGGTTTCCTGGCTTATAAAACTATGACCATAATATACATTTAAAACAGGCCCATTTATATTATTACCACTGCTGCCAATGTGTGAAAGCACAGATTCTAAACCAATCAGGTTCAAAAGGTAACATACAACAAAAGAGGACGTAATCATCACTGTGACTTTTTTGATAGACCGTTCAGTATAAAATGAGTTATTGTACATGATGAAGCAAATCTGTCAGAATAAATGAAAATCAGCAGGTGAGTCAGATGTGACTGATAATGAGCCAAAAGCATGTTTACATTGGATAAACAGCAAACTGAGTCTATGATACAGTGATCGTAAGTAAAGAAAACCTGAGTTTGTTCACTGTGTGGAAAATAGCCTGAGGGTACAACTACAATTACTGTATTTAAGTCTTTCATATTCGGTCCATGTTCTTATACAACCAATTTATATTTTAAGTATGCAGTTCTTTAATTCATTCTTAATGTCACATAAATGTCAGATTTTGTTTGCCAAGAGTGGCTAAAATTAGCAGGCTTCTTTCCTTACACAGTGGAGGAAATAATTATTTGATTTGAAGGATTTTGCTCGAGACCAAAAGCTATCGATGGTCAGTTTATTTTTATCCCAGTTCAGAAGAATCACACCAGCAGCTGTCACCTTCACATTCCAATCTTGTGCAGTAAAATCCTGTACAGCTCTTTGGTCGGAGAGGTGTATGTCTTAGCTGTAGCTAAGCTAATGCTGGGTAACAACATAACCTCACAGACTTAACAGTTAATTCATATTTGATATTAATAAAACATGAACTGTTAGTTTAATGGACTATACAGAACATTCCTGTTGCTGATTGCTTGAGCTGTTTTTGAATTCAAAAAGAGACAACCACATGAGACAAATGATCAGCCCCCCCCCAAATAAATTCAAAATACCAGTACACTGTAACATTGGGAGTAATGAAAGTCAGCATCCATCACTTAAAAAGAAAATTGCAGTTTCTGGATCTATCCATATGATCATCAGTTTCAGCATTGTCCTGCAACAATCCTGTGGCATGCACATCGTAGGTGAGCTCCAGCAGGGCTGGGGTTGGGCCTCAGCAGCTAGCGGTGAAGCCCAGGTCCCACAGAGCAGAAAGTTAATACTGTGACAGATGTGTCTGTGAAGGTTCTCAGTCATCCAGGTCATCGTAGTCAAAGGAGTTTGCAAAGAAAAGCGTCTGGACTTCTTTAAGTTGCTTGAAGACGTTTCACCTCTCATCCGAGAAGCTTCTTCAGTTCTAAGGTCAAATGGCCGAGAGTCCCAGATTTAAACCCAGTGGGAGTATCCCCCCAAGGAGGGACAAAGGACCCCCTGGTGATCCTCTAATCACACGAGCCAAGGTGTGAAAGTGGGTGTGGTGTGGTGTGGGATGGTTTGAAAGAGGAGTGAAAGAGGCCATCTATGTCCACTGTGAGCGACCATCTTTGAACAGAGGCGGTGGTTTACGACACCAACTGTCTGCCATCTATAATCCAGTTTTGAGTTCCCTCCCCAGACGCCTTAACGCCCACTCACATCCTGGGCCATCTGACCTCAGTAAGTCACATGACAAGGTGGGGCCAGGTTTCACAATGAGCTCACCCGAAACCCTGGCTGATCCCTCTTTGGGGGGATACTCCCACTGGGTTTAAATCTGGGACTCTCCACCACTTGACCTTAGAACTGAAGAAGCTTCTCGGATGAGAGGTGAAACGTCTTCAAGCAACTTAAAGAAGTCCAGACGCTTTTCTTCGCAAACTCCTTTGACTACTGTGACAGATGTGTTGCCTCTGTGCTGCCTCCTGGACATGCATCATGTTTTCCTCTAATCCCTGCCATCACACTCCTCTTCCTGCCCTTCCTCATTCTCTCCACACTTTTCCTCATATTCAAGCAGTTTCTGTGGCAGTGCAGCCACAGATTTCAAATCTTTGTCTCAGACGTCCACTGAACATCTTAATCCTTCAGGTAAATTTGCTACAGTAGTCAGATATTTGGAATTCAATTAATTGGCTTCTTAAAAACACGGTACAGTAAACGCTGTGATAATTTATGTACCTTTATAAATAAAGGGATTAGTAATGTTTCAGGAATTGTGTTTTCATCTTTTTAGATGCTGATTACATTTCATTAGGTCAGCATGCAACATAAACATAAAATATATATAATGTACTGAGTGAATAAAGCACCTGGTGTATCTTGATTTCAGTTAATATTCATAACATTAATTCATTACATACATTTCAAAACACCCAAGGATGCTGTACAATAAATGAGGCAAAAACAAGTGAAAATAGAAAAATTGGTTAAAATTAGACGATGCAAATATAATCAGAGGGAGATGAGCAGTTTTTAAACAGATGGATCGATATTTCTGATTTCTTTATTTACTAGTGAGTATTGATTTAAATGTCTGTGGTCACAAATTTTCCCTATTATTACACTCATTTAGGTTTAAATCATGGTTTTGATAAATTACTAATTAATAATTATTAAATAATTATTTAATTTAATAATTAATTATTTATTGCTAGTTCATCTAAAACTCTGTTTTCTTGGATGCGAGGTTGACAGATCAGGGAGAACATGCAGACTCCACAGAGAGTGGATTCGAACTCAGGACCTGGTTGCTGTGAGGAAACAGGTTGAACCACTAACCAAACGCGCTGTTGTTGTCGTTGTCGTCTCTTTTAAAAAAGAAAAAAAACAAACATCCACCATAAACAAAGTTAAAGATGAATTTGACTTTTGGCACTATTCCTTCTTTGTCCAAATTTTATGTAGAAGAGGGAATAATGTCACTAACATGACTTCTTTTGGTCAATGTTCAGTGGAAAACTTAATCAGCAGTGAACACTTTTTGTCTTCCGTGCAGGAATCATTGGTGCTGTTTTCTTCAGCCCTTCCTCTCCATCCTTCCACACTCATCACTATCTCAGCTTCCTTTTAGCACCCCTTTTCTTCAATTTCATGTCCCCTCTGCTGACTGACACGCTCCTACTCCTCATCCCCCTTTTCTGCTGTCTTGGCCATCCGCTCTTCCGTAGTGCCGTCTCGGCAGGACACTGATGTGCAATAAGCTTTTCTGAAAGGTCCCAGGAGTTCAGCACCAGCACAACTACTTTCTCTCTCACTTTCTGTTTCCCTTTGTCTTTTTGCTGGCCTACTGCAAACCCCCACCCCACCCTTTTCCATTCACATCACATGAGTCTTGGAGATTGACAGGCTCCCCAAAGAGTGAGAGCTGGAACAGATGGAATATGAATGGCTCATTCATGTATGAAAAAGGTGCCTCGCTGAAGGAAGTGGTGTAGGGGGACCCTCAATTGCAAGTTAAGTATGACTAAATCCCATTGTCACCCCAGCACCACCCAACACATCCACTGCCTTTCCAGTCCCGCACACACACACTTACTTTAACAACAAAGGGAATGTGGGCACTGACATGTGGGACGCAATGATGAATAACGGCATCTGTACCATATTTCACTTAAAATAATCCAGACTGTGTTCTCTTAGTTGGACTGGTGTTTATGTAGCATTTTCTAGTATTGTTGACCTCTAAATGTGCTTTACACACCATTATGGTCGACGTGGAAGTTTGATTTCCACGTCTTTCCCACAAGCTCTGTAGAAGTTGGTGGATGGGACCGTCAACATTCAACAACCTGCCCTGTGTTTTGACTTGTGTCGCACACATTTAGTTTATACCCAGTAACCTTTGTGGTCATTGTATAGTTTGACTATAAATGTGCAGATAGATGAGGTTAAACTGAATTTTGATGATGCAGTTAGAAACTGGAACCTTCCAGCTGTCCAGTCAGGCTGACCATTAATACTCTGAATTTAAAATAGCATTCCTTCATTCTTCCTTCCTGCATCCTACCAGACATTTGAATGCAATTTTGTGTGAACTGGCAAATATCTACTTGCATTAGCACCACAAATGTGCTTGATGAGGTGACACTAACTTGACTTTCGACCACCAAATTCTAAACAGTTAAACCCTGAGTCCAATTAAACTTTGTGCACTGAGTGCTCTGATGACATCCAGTGCAGCCTCGGGATGCTGGACTTGGGGTGAAACCCTCCATGCATGGTCAGGAGCTTCCTGGTCTTGATGTCAGTGGCTTCTATCTCCTCCTTTGGCCAGCTTATTATCCCAGCAGGGTACCTGATCACGGGCAGGGTGTAGGTGTTGATGGCCCGGAGGTTGCTCTTACTGTTCAGCTGACTCCTCAGGACTTGCCTGAGCCTCTGCAGGTACTTGGTGGTTGGTACTCTAGTGTTATACACCACATCCTCACTCTGTCCCTGATGAAGGCTCTTAGGGACAATTCCCATTCTTAAAAATGAAGCCATTCCCAATCAAATGCTTTCCACTTGATATTCCACAGTCAATGAAATCTGATCATGTTCTGTGTTCATAATTCCATCAATTCCATCCATGTGGCTCCCATCTTATTCAATTCAGTTCAAAGAATTGTAAAATATTATTATTTCTATAGTGAAATTAATATCTAATGGATTATGGAAATGATGAGAAATGATTGAGGAATTTTTTAAAGCATTCCTTTAGGAAAAAAAGTAATAAAACACAATGAAAACACTTCACTACACATAAAACCTTACTATTGGAAAATTGCAGCAAAACTTTCTGGCACAACTTCACCTGCTTCCAAGGTGCATGGAGAGGATGAAAAAATCACAATGCAGGAACTCCAGCAACACTTAAAGGGAAGAGGAACATCTTTATTGACTGACCAACACGTTTCGGCTTGTGGCCTTCATCAGGGTAGATATAGAAATAAATAAATAGATAAATAGAAATAAATACATTACCCATGCGAGAATAATTGAGGGAGCATTGAAGCCATTAAACTAAACCAAAGAGGTGGTAATATTAATTTTATCTGGAAAAAAGAGAAGCATTTTGGATATTCTGTTTTAAGAGTCTTCACCCAGAGTATTAATGAGGATTTTTCGTGAACTGTACACTTTTTTTATGTTTTTATTCTTTTTCACCCATTACTTCGTTCTCTCAGTTATTTATTTATAGAATAGAATAGAATAGCTTTTTATTGTCACTGTTACAAGAACAGTGAAAGGCAGTTTGGCATCTCTCCATGTGTGTGGAGTACACAATAGCGTAAGTATTTACACAATAACAGACAAATTTACATTTACACAACAAGGATATGTACAAGTTATACATACACCTGCAAACATAAACGCACATACATACATATATGTATATATACATATATTCGTCCGTACATACCTACACACACATATTTCCACATACACACTTACATCTATATACATACACATACATACCATCTAACTAGCAGGTGCATTGAGAGGTGCAGTGTGATCAGTTATATTGCACACTGAGTGTGTGTGTGTGGGGGGGGGGAATGATATTGCACATTGAGTGGGGGGTGCTGTTGGAACTATACTGAATAATGTTATAATAAATACAGTATAAAGAGGTAGGGGTGTTGGTTGCATTGAAGTATAAATAAAAGTATAAGTATAAATAAATAAGGTGTAATGTCCATGAGTGTTGGCAGTGCAGTTATCCTCCAATCAGGGTGGAGGGAGGGCATGTTTGACAGCCTGTGGGTAAAAACTTCTGTTAAGTCTGTTCGTCTTTGACCTGATGGACCTGTAGCGTTTACCAGAGGGAAGGGGGGGGGGAAGTGAGTGTCCAGGGTGTGAGGGGTGTTTGATGATGATGCTGGCTTTCTGCTGAAGTCTGCCAGTATAGATGTCTCTGAGGGGGGTTAGTGAAGTGCCGATTGCCCGCTCTGCTGCCCTCACCACCCGCTGCAGTTTCCTCTTGTCCTCCGCAGTGCAGCAGTTGAACCAGAGTGTGCAGCAGTAAGTCAGAAGGCTCTCAATGGTGGAGCGGTAGAAGTTTTCTAGCAGTCTTTGGGGTAATTGAGCCTGACGTAGTTTCCTGAGAAAGTACAGCCTTTGTTGTGCTTTCCCTACCTGGTGGGAGATGTTTGTGGACCAGGTAAGGTCGGCCGAGATGTGGACTCCGAGGAACTTGAAGCTTTCTACCCTTTCTACCTCCTCCCCATCAATGTAGAGGGTAGAGTGCTCAGATCGCTTTGTTCTTCTGAAGTCGATTACCATCTCCTTGGTCTTGGCTGTGTTCAGATGCAGGTTGTTGTCGTCACACCATTGGTTCAGATGCTGAACCTCCTCTCTGTAGGCAGAATCATCGTTGTTGTCGATCAGTCCTATGACAGTGGTGTCATCAGCAAATTTTATAATGGTGTTACTGGTGTGGATTGGTGAACAGTCATGGGTGAAAAGTGAGTATAAGAGGGGACTGAGGACACACCCCTGTGGGACACCCACATTCAGAATGAGGGTGGAGGAGGTGTGCTCTCCCATTCTTACATTCTGGGGTCTGTTGCTCAGGAAGTCCAGTGTCCAGCTGCACAGTGAGCTGCTGAGTCCTAAGTTGCTTAGTTTATTAACCAGTTTGTGGGGTTGAACTGTATTGAAGGCGGAGCTGAAGTCCACAAATAGCATTCTCACATAGGTGTTACTACAGTCCAGGTGTGTGAGGGCTGTGTGAAGAGCTGTTATTATGGCATCCTCTGTCGACCTGTTTGCCCTGTATGCAAACTGGTATGGATCGAGGTCTGCAGGGATGGCAGCTTTAATGTGGGACATGATGAGCTGTTCGAAACATTTGGCAATTATGGGTGTTAAAGCAACTGGACGATAGTCATTCAAGCAGCTCACTGTGTTCTTCTTGGGCACTGGAACGATGGTGGCTGACTTAAGGCAGGATGGTACTACAGACTGTAGCAGTGAGAGGTTGAAGATGGTGGTGAAAACCTCTGCTAGTTGGTCTGCACATGCTTTAAGCAGTCTACCAGCTACACCGTCAGGACCAGCTGCTTTCCTCGCGTTGACTCTGCGCAGTGTGGCTCTGACCTGGTGCTGCTCCAGCTGAATGGGAGTGTCGTCCCTCTCTGTAATGGCAGGATGGGTGATGGTGTCCCTGTTTTCTTGGTTAAAGCGGGCGAAGAAATGGTTTAGGGTGTCAGGTAAGGTGATGTCTGGGGAGTTGGTTTGTGTGCAACTGTCTTTGTAGCCAGTGAGTGTCTTGATCCCCTGCCACATGTTTCTGGAGTTCTTTGTGTTAAAGTGTTCCTCGATGCGCTGTTTGTATTTGCGCTTGGCTTCTTTTATGCCTTTAACCAGAGATTGGCGTGCCTCTTTGTAGACTTGTTGGTCTCCTGATTTGAAGGCGCAGTCACGTGCTCTTAGTAGCCCTCTCACCTCACTGTTGAGCCATGGCTTCTGGTTCGGGAACACTAACAGTCTTTGTTGTTGTTACGCTCTCAGTACAGAAGCTGATGTATGAGAGTACGGCAGATGTGTGGCCCTCCAAGTCTGATACTTCTGCAAATACACTCCAATTCGTGTTATCAAAACAGTCTTGTAGGGCCGTGGTGGCTTCCGCGGTCCACACTCTTACTGATTTTTCAGATGGTTTTTGTCTTTGAATTAGAGGTTTATAAGCAGGGATCAGGGACAGAGAGAGATGATCAGAGAGTCCGAGATGAGGCAGGGTGGCCTTGTAAGCATCTGGGATGTTGGTGTAGACCTGGTCTAGTGTGTTGTTTTCCCTTGTCGGAAAGCTCACGTTTTTAAAGAATCCAGGCAGGACAGATTTCAGGTTTGTGTGGTTAAAATCTCCTGCCACGATCACAGCACAGTCCGGGTGCGTTGTTAGCTGTTTATTAATGGAGCGCTGGAGTAGCTCCATGGCTGACTTAGCATTAGCTTGCGGCGGCACATAAACTGCTATTATTGTGATCGCTGTGCGCTCTCTCGGCAAGTAGAAGGGTCTGCACTGAACCATCATGTATTCTATGTCCGGGCAGCAGTGGACGACTTTAACTGTGTTGTTGGTGCACCAGTTATTGTTTACAAACACTAGCAGACCTCCCCCGCGTTTCTTACCGGACTCTTTGTTCCTGTCCGCTCTGAACGTAGCGTGGCCCGCTAGCTCAATCGCAGTGTCTGGGGTAAAAGAGTCCAGCCAAGTCTCTGTGATGATCATAACACAGTAATCCAGACAGCGTGAGGTGATCCGCAGTCGTAGCTCGTCCATCTTGTTATTTAGTGACCGTGAGTTGGTGAGGAAGAGACTCGGAATAGCCGGTCCGTGTGGGTTAGCACGTAGCCTAGCCTTCAGCCCCGCTCTCTTCCCTCTCTTCTGTTTCCTGTGCCTCCGTCGCCTACGCCACTTCAGCGGTGGTATGGTGAAATTAGAGTCGGTGACCCTCCGGATCTCAGGGGGAATTGAGTCCCAGTCATTGTCAGCAAAGGTGTGCAGGTTTTTGTAGTTCAGAACCGCAAGCAGTTCAGTTTTACTGTACTGTATATGTGCTCCTGCATATCGGAGTAAAAGTGAAACAAAAATACACAAAATAAAAAGAAAACCGCTAAATTGAGGAGAGCGCCGGGCCGCTGCGACTGCTCGCGCCGCCATCTTAAATCTTAAATATATCTTAAATATAATATATTACATATATTATTACATATATTATTTATTATTTATTTTATCAGCAAATGAAGGAGTAGCATTCTAGACATCTCGTTTTAAGTCTGCATTTTACATTCTTCCCTTTAAACCTTATTGGAAAATTGTACATAAAATATCAAAAGTAAAAATAGTTATTTTACAAAAAAATGTTCCTCACCAGTGTTCAGTTGATTCATTTTCTGGTTAAATTCATTTTAAATATTTTATATTGTCTTTAATGTTCATTGTCATGTTCTGTAAATCATGTTTGTAGGTGCTCGCCTGTGAGGACAAACACGGGCCTGCATCCTGATTTTTTTAAAGTGATGTTAAAATATAACAAAAAGAATTAGCTGAAAGGCTTGAGCAGGGTGTGACATGATTAACTGTCAATATCTTAAAGAGGGATGAAAATATTAATGACAAATGAAGGTGGAGTGTTGATTGATTGATTGATTGATTGATTGATTGATTGTACTTTATTCATCCCGAGGGAAATTGGGTTAAGGCTGCCAGCCGTGCCAGCGCCGTCTTACCCATCCGACCATACATACATTACACAAACATCACATGGGGAAGACAGGTCAGAGAGGTATAACATGGAAAAGCACAACATGAGGAAAGATAAGGAGAAAAAATAACTCCCCAGACTGAGCTCCAACAGGAGATCAGTTTGAGAACAGAAAAAACACCTCTGCACATAGCACATGAAAAAACTCTAATACACCAAAGAAACACATGACAAGCAACAGGGGTGGGTAAAGGGTGAGAGACAGCCATGGTAGACAGTACATCCGGGCCTGCAGCCTATGTGCTGGTCTCCTTGATCCATCGTCAGCATCGGAAGGGAATAAGCGTCGAAGGCGTTTGGAGGGGGGAGGGGGGATGAGTGTATGTCTGCATGTGTATATATGTCTGTCTGTGTGTGTGTGTGTGTGTGTGTGTGTGTGTGTGTGTGTGTGTGTGTGTGTGTCCAGAGTTCAGCTGAGACAGTGTCCTTCGCCCTGCCAGGCTAAGTAAACAGTCTTCCAGCCAACCCAGGTGGCCTTGCATAGAAAGGGAAGAACAGTCTCCACACAGTCGTTATCAGGGTGTTGTTGTTCAGCTCCAGCCTTGAGACCACAGCTGGCGCCAAAGGGGTCTCCGCATGAAGTGATGGTGGTTTTTACTTTAGTGCGAACAACTCATAAGAATTTCAAAGCTGTTCTAACAGTCCGACACTGGTCTCTCAATCTCCCGTTGGAGAGCCGTGATGTTATCAAACTTACGTTCCGTGATGTTGTCATTCTTGTGCTCAAAGAGCCGATTCTGAGAACTCACAACCGCAGTGAGCTTCTCCAAGATGTGATCCAATTTGCGCCCAGACGTCTTATTCTGAGTATTCACGGCAGCCGTAAGCTTCTCCAAGATCTTATACGTGCTGCACTCAATGAGCCCATTTTGAGAAACTCACGCCTCGTCCCATCGTTTCAATCCCAGCGGGCAGCCTTGTGGGGGTTTGAACAGCCGGTTCCGCTTCCTTAATTCTTCGATAAGCCAGGGCCAAGCCAGCTCCAATCAGCAAGAACCCTGTTATCATGGTTCCGAATAGGTAGATATCTTCAGCACTCAGGCTCACCCGAGTCCAGACTTCTCGTTGAGAAAAGGGTGTCAAATGCATTCAGAAACCAGTTGATCAAATCCATAATTCCTCTTTTAGGTTTTAGAGAACAGACTGTGAGAGAGTGTTCCAGGGAAAGTAATACGAAAAACACGAGACTAGACAAGGACACAAGAGGCTAAGCAGGGAAGCTAAGGGAGAGGAGAGGAGGAGGAAAAAAAGTGCGACCGCCTTCGTCAAGAGCAAGAGAAGAAATTGGAAAAACAGCTTGGTAAATGTTTTCATTCAGACTAATAGATGCTAATCTGAAAGTGCTGGGTGTGGCTCTACAGTCAGCATCGCCATCCCAAATAAGATAAAACAAGTGCACAGGAGGATAGAGTGTGTCATGATACGCAGTTAGTCTGATTAGTAATCCATACTATCTGAATGGTAAGACATCCAGAATGTACGAGTGTTATTATATAAAATTACATTATTGTCTTTGAAAATATACATTTTACTCTATTGTTTGCACAGTTGCAAATATCCAGGTCAGCATGCGACAGATAAGATAAGATAAGATAAGATAAGATAACCTTTATTAGTCCCACACGTGGGAAATTCGTTTTGTCACAGCAGGAAGTGGACAGTGCAAAAGTTATGAAGCAAAAATTAGAATAAAATAAAATAAGAATAAATACAGTACACAACTGTACAGAATAGAATAAAATAAAATACTATATACAGTAGAATAAAATAGAAAAAAATATACAATGAGATAAAAATAGAGTACAAATGCTATATACAACTGAGTAAAAATACAACGATGCCAGAAAAGATTATTGCACATGTGTGGATGTGTGTGTTTGATCAGTTAAAGTCTTTGTTGTGGAGTCTGACAGCAGTGGGGAGGAGAGATCTGCGAAATCTCTCCGTCCCACACCGTGGGTGCCGCAGTCTCCCACTGAAGGAGCTGCTCAGTGCTGTCAGAGTCTCATGCATGGGGTGGGAGATGTTGTCCAACAGGGATGACAGCTTAGCCACCATTCTCCTGTCACTCACCACCTCCACTGGGTCCAGAGGGCATCCTAGAACAGAGCTGGCCCTTTGGATCAGCCTGTTCAGTCTCTTCCTGTCCCCAGCAGAGATGCTGCCGCCCCAGCAGACCACACCATAAAAGATGGCTGAGGCCACCACAGAGTCATAGAAGGTCTTCAGGAGTGGGCCTCCACTCCAAACGCGACCTGAGTCTCCGCAGCAGGTACAGCCTGCTCTGCCCTTTCCTGTAGAGGGCGTCTGAGTTATGAGTCCAGTCCAGTTTGCTGTTCAGATGAACACCAAGGTACCTGTAGCTGTCCACAGCCTCAATGTCCATACCTTGGATGTTCAGTGGTTGCAGTGGAGGATGTTTGTGCCTGCGGAAGTCTACCACCAGCTCCTTGGTTTTACTGGCATTGATCTGGACGTAGTTCAGCTGGCACCAGTCCACAAAGTCTTGAGTCAGTCCTCTGTACTCCTTGTCGTCCCCATCAGTGATGAGGCCGACTATTGCAGAGTCATCAGAGAACTTCTGCAGGAAGCACTGGGTGGAGTTGTGGGAGAAGTCTGCAGTGTAGATGGTGAAGAGGAACGGAGCCAGAACCGTTCCCTGTGGGGCCCCCATACTGCAGACGACCCTGTCCGACACACAGCCCTGAGTCCTCACATACTGTGGTCGGTCGGTGAGGTAGTCCAAAATCCAGGTAGTGAGGTGATGGTCCACTCCAGAGTTCTCCAGCTTGTCCTTCAGGACCGTGGGAAGAATAGTGTTGAAGGCACTGGAGAAATCAAAGAACATGATTCTCACAGTGCTCCCAGCGGTCTCCAGGTGAGCGAGGGAACGATGTAGGAGGTGAATTACGGCATCATCCGCTCCAATGCCAGGCTGGTAGGCAAACTGAAGTGGGTCCAGTGATGAGCTCACCAGGTGCCGAAGCTGAGCCAGGACCAGCCGCTCCAGAGTCTTCATCAGGTGGGATGTCAGAGCCACCGGCCTGTAGCTGTTGAGGTCCTTGGGCCGTGAAGTCTTTGGCACTGGAACAACACAGGAGGTTTTCCAGAGCTGTGGGACTCGTCCCAGCCTCAGGCTTAGGTTGAAGAGGTGCTCCATCACCCCACACAGTTGGTCCGCACAGGACCTGACGACCCTCGAGCTGATGCCATCTGGACCCGCTGCCTTCTTGGCTTTAATCCTCCTCAGTTCCCTCCTAACCTGTGTGGTTGAGAGAGACAGGCTGGAGCCTTGTGTTGAGTGTGTATTGGATACTGCAGTGCAGTAATCAGTTTGTGTAGCCTGATGGCCTGTGGATAAAAACTGTTTCTTTAGTCTGGTTGTCTTTGCTTTCACACTCCTGTAGGATCTGCCAGACAGCAGGGGTGTGAACAGTGGGTGCTGTGAGTGGGTGCGGTCCTTGATGATGTGTGCCTTCTCTATCATTGGGCAGTTTCAGTGTCCTGTAGCGATGGAAAGGCAACTTCACAGATAAACTGTGCCATTTAATGACAAGCCAAGGCTCCCACACCACACTGTGATGGAGTTTGTCAAGATGCTCTCCACAGTACTTCTGTAAAAGTTGCTGAGGAGCTTGGAGGATAATCCAAATTTCCTCAGCTTCTTTAGGAAGAAGAGTGAGTTATAAATCCAGGTGGGATCCACACTGATGTGAGTCTTCACCCTCTCCAGTCCCATTGATGTATAATGGAGCATGCTGGTCTCTCTTCCTCAGGTCAATAATCATCTCCGTTGTCTTCTCAGGATTTAAGGAGAAGGAATGTTCCTGGGACATCAGCTAGGCCACCATCAGCACGATGATGGTAGTGTTGTCATTGAACTTGGTAATGAAGACAATGCTCTGGGATGCACTTGGCGGGGAAGAGTGTGTATGGAATGGTATTCTTTGACATGGCACACGTTGTTTTTCTTAGCGAGGGACACTATGGTGGTAGACTCAAGGGAAAAATTGAAGCTAACCAGCCTTGAAGAGCAGAACCTGAGAGCAGGGCTGGAGATGTTGTCAGTGCCATCTGCTTTTCATGGGTTAGCCCTCCTCAGGACCTTGCAAATATTAGTCAAAGTCACAGTGAGTGAAGAGCTGATCCATGTGCTGATGTAACAACTGGTGCATATTCCTCTAAATCCACAGAACCATCCTCAGGAGTCTTAAACACTTCCCAGTTTGTGGGATTACAGCTGTCCAATAAATACTTTTCATCAGTGCATTGATGTTCCCCAAACAGTGCTTCTTGTTAACATAAAAACCTACACCTCCATCTTTGTTTTTACCCCAAGCAGATGTGTGGTCATTGCAATGAATGCGTGCCTATGTAACTGAATGGTATTTGTCTTGGTTCTCAGTTCATTTATCTTGTTTTCAAGAGTTCAGATTTTAGCTAACAAAGGGCGGTGCAGCAGTGGTCGGTGGCTCTAGCTTTTAGCTAAGCATGTAGCCCCTCTTGCAGCACCTCTGTCTTGGGTGTGCTGGTGGACAGCTGCTCTGTCTGCTTGGTGGTTTTTTGGTTTGCTGGCTGGAGTTGGTAGAATCCAACGTTCCCCTGACCTTTTCATCTGTCACATGTGCTCAGTGTGAACCTGCTCTTACCTGTGAACAGCGCAGGACGTCAGTGGTAGACCTGCCAATTCTACTGTCAATTACAAGTCTGCCTCTGTGGTGCAGGGCAGTGAGTCCAGGACTCACCAGAGAACATTGGCCCCTCAGGCTACCCTCATGAAGTCTGTTTCTGGTTGTTTGGTGGGAAACATTCACACCAGTGGCCTGCTGGAGATCATTTTTTAGGGTTCTTGCAGTGCTCATCCTGTTCCTCGTGCGTAAAGGACCATATATCAGTCCTGCTCATGGGTCAAGGACCTTCCGGAGCTCTGTCCTCCTGTTTCCTGGAATCTCCTCAGTGCTCTTGAGATTGTTGTGGGAGGCACAGCTTCTGACAGTGCCATGTATTGATGTGCCATCCTGGAGAAGATGGACTACCTGTGAAACCTCTGTAGAGTCCAAGTACTATACTATATACTGTGGCACACCCAAAATACGTGGCCACTTTTGTGTTAATCATTTAATTTAATTTGTTTCATTTGTTTATTTGTTATTTTCTGTGACTATGAATGTTCAAAATGACTTTGGAAACATGACCAATTTATGCAGTATATTATTTTGTCACATGCACTGTACAGGACAGAAAAATGGAGCAACACCTCAGGTGGAACTATTATTTCAAGGCAGGTGCACCCCAGTTGCGTTAGGGGGATGGACTTCCGCCCACTATTCAGATGCAATCTGAGAGGCAAACCGAGTGCACTGTCTTCATTGCTCCTGAACTTTACCTGTATTTGCAGGTTAGTATTTGGTATAAAAAAAAAGTGCTACCACTGTCTGTTACATAGCAATGTTTCATCTCCATGCTAAGTTGTAAAGAAGTATGACAGTATCTGTAACACTTACGAGCAGCCGTGCGTGGACCCGCATCAGTCCGAGACAGCGGGGTCAGGCCGCGCAGGCCGCTAGCCAAAACGGTAATGTTTTGGTATTGTGGGTCATAGTGCCCAGAGCACTGTCTTGCAGGAAGGTCACGCATATAGATTTATTTTCTTTCATTATGAAGGTTGGCACTACCGCACACTTTACTATTTTAAAATTATACAGCTGTTTAATATGTGAGTGTTAATGACATGTGAAAAAGAAGGAAGCTGTCCATGTCCCATACGGTAAAAAAAATATATTTTGAAATGTATTTCAAAATATACAAAAAATGGCCAAAAAATATATGTGCTAAAATACATTTTAAAATATATTTAAGTAAGAAGCTTGAGATATTTGAATGTAAAATAAAATAAATAAATAATAATAAAAATAATATGATGTAATAAAAATGCACAACTTACATTAAGGACATCTGCTTTGAATCCACAGGCCAAAAGTAAAACAGTAAATGCGTTAGGTAAAAAAAGAGGCAGTAACTGTGACTCTTCTAGTGGGATACTAAATGCAGAGCTTTAAATTTACAGTATAATACTGCATGTACAGGTAACTGTGGTGTGAACTGTAACTGAATATCAGAGAATCTCAGAGAAATTAAATGTATTTATTTTTTGTATTTATCAATCATAAAACTGTCTGTTTATAGGCCTGTTACGATAACTTTTTGTTGGTCGGTATATTTCCCCATAAACAATTGTGACAAGTTATGTCATTTTAAGACCATTTTATGCCATTGAATGTATAATCATAATATAACACCATAATAATGAAAGATCTACACACTTTTAATTGACAAACCAACATCTGATTCTTAAAATATTTAGATCATGGAAATTAGGTATCAAAATATTAGATACCTTAAAAATCTTGAATAAATAGTAAATAGTAAATTTTCTAATAAATAGAAAACAAAATGCACAAAGAACTTTTATGGAGATTTTTCCATCTACAGATTTTTCCCTATTTTCCTCTGAAAAGTAAGATATTGTGCTGAAAAACACAATCCCTATGAAAAATCTTTTAATGTTATTTTGTTGTTATTATTATATTTTATTTTTGTAAAGTTTTTTTATGTAAATATAATGGCAGATATATTGTATCATCAACAATCATTGAGGTCATGTACATATATTGTGTGTTAAGTCGATATATCGATTATTGTGACACGCCTACAGTTTTGGTCTCATAACAAGCTTGCCAAACATGCATGACCACTAAGCAATGTCTAAGCAGTAGTACTGGTCTGAATGACAACAAACACAGCTAGTGTTTGGGAAAATCTGTTAGAAAACAGTTATTATTTCAATATTTATGCTTAGCATGTGACACAGACACTGCATAAAAACTGCAACAACAAATACTTACTTTAGGAGGATGGGGGAGGGCAGCATGAGGTTGAGACTTTGACATCTGCAAGAGAAAAATTCATGTATTACAAACAAGTCACTTAAAAATACATTAATGTGGCAGACTGTTGCATTAATGTGGCAGACAGATGCAGTGTATAAGTACAATCAGGGCTGTCACAACAATGGGGCGGGGCCAAGTGGCTGCAACTCTAGGTACAATGTACAAGTATATATAATTACATATAAATATGTAATTGCATATTAAGTGATTCATAATTGTCACTTAAAGTTGAACTTTAAAAGGTGGTAAAAAGTTGAACTAGTCACTCCCGACTGTTTTTGTTTGTTTGTTTGTTTGTTTGTTTATTTGTTTTTGTTTTGTTGTTTTTTTTCCTTTTTTGTTTTGTTTTGTTTTTCCATTGTAAATTGTGTTGATTAATGCCTGTAATCACCTTTGTGAAGTAATAGTTTAGAAATAAAGAATTAAAAAAAATAAATAAATAGCATGCAGTGTTCTATAGATGGATACATAAAAAGATAAAACACATTTGTGTCGGCTCATATAAGTTCTTGTCTTTAAATGAACTTTGTCTGTGTGTGTTTCAGGTGCTGCACTCTCAAAGACTGAATGAACCAGCATTGCAGCCATGGGTCACTGTGAGCATCACAGGGAAGGTTGAAGCTGCCCACTGCACCTGTGTGGCCGGAGTCGCGGAGACCTGCAGCCATGTTGCTGCTCTCCTGTTCAAAGTAGAAGCAACAGTGTTGATCCGTGGCTCAGGGACTGTTACAGATGAACCTGCATACTGGGAATTGCCTGGTAATATGACCAAGATACAGCCAGAGGTTGGCCTTAAGATAGACTTCTCCTCTTCAGCTGCCCAAAAAAAGGCTCTCAATCAAAACATGAACAGACCATTCGTAGTGACAGGTAAAAGAAGTCGTTCTCAGGAAAGAAGAATTCCACCTGCTACTGTGGAGGAGTTGTCTCAACTGATGGGAAAATATTTCTCCAAGCATAGTTCTGTTCTGAATGACCCATAATGTTGTATTTAGGGGTCTACATTTATGCCTGAAGTGCATTGCCATGTAAATAATCTGCATTTACTGAATATGTACTTACTAAGTAAGACTGTTCAAAGGTTGAATAAAGAAACAAACAAATTTTTGCCTTTTTAAAAAAAATTAAAAGCACTGTGTAGAACATCACATCAGTAACAATGTAGAATCAATGGTAAATGGCCTGTACTTATATAGCGCTTTTCTAGTCCCTAAGGACCCCAAAGCGCTTTACATATCCAGTCATCCACCCATTCACACACACATTCACACACTGGTGATGGCAAGCTACGTTGTAGCCACAGCCACCCTGGGGCGCACTGACAGAGGCGAGGCTGCCGGACACTGGCGCCACCGGGCCCTCTGACCACCACCAGTAGGCAACGGGTGAAGTGTCTTGCCCAAGGACACAACAACCGAGACTGTCCGAGCCGGGGCTCGAACCTGCAACCTTCCGATTACAAGGCGAACGCCCAACTCTTAAGCCACGATCACCCGCTACTAGAAAATGTATCACTACATAAACAGCACAAGCCTTTTAAGAGTATTTAACAAGAGTATTTTCCCCTGGTTTTACTACCACACTGGGGCACATGTTCACCAAAACGCAGCAAACCTTTGCCATCTTATCCAGGAGGGTCACCTCTTCACCCTCACATGGATGAAGTAATCTGATTGGCATGGTGGTATGTAGCATGTAGTTTGAAGCAGGGATTTCGTAGTGCCCCGTGTGTAGTGTTGGAACCCAGTCAGGATGTGTTTCATCCATTTCACAGACTGGTTTGCTGCAATAATGCCAAATAATTAGCAACTCTATAAATAGAAGGTAGTTCTGCAAAATCCCTCATTAGGATGTTTGTTCTAATCTGCTATGATCTCAGAGCGCATTGAAAATAAAACTAACAGGCTATAAAGAATAATATGAACTTATTTAGAACTTACCTGAATGAAAATACTGAAGCACACAAACAGATATCTGGGGATAGTAGAGAACTGAATATCAGCTCCTCTCACAGCTGCTATCCAGGCTAGACGCCTTCTTTTGGTAACATCCAACACATAAGCTCCCTCATGATGCTTCCAGGTGAGGAAATAATGAAAAGAGAGCCTGTTTTCCACCTTATTCCCTTGCCGGTAGTGCAATCTAACATTACAACCGACCACACAGCAAGCATTTGTTTGGCCTGCTAATATGGCGCCTCGACCAAAAATCTTGGCTACGCCCCATCCGGTAAGATCACGCTCCAGAGTCCTATTAACGTACAGATCTAGAAAGAAGACGCTGCATTTTTAATTCTGAGGGAGATGGAGAATGAGCCTATATCCCAAAAAAGTGGAGTGTGTTCCTTTAAGTACTATATTGTATATATTGTCAAAAACTAAAGTGTACATAGCAGTTGTTGTATATTGTTTACTGTATCACTGACAGATAGTTTCAAAGTGAACGCTACATTATAGTGAGATACTGTGTAATGTGAAATACTGTAAGCAAATGAATAAACAACCTATTTCTTGCTAAACCTTTGACTCTGTTTTGTTTGAATCCAACTGTTTTTTGCAGATGTAAATAAAACATGTGGTTACTTTTATAAGTATTATTATTGTTATCATTATTGCACTAAATACATTTTAAATAAAGGTGATTTGATATACATTCTACTGTAAGGTTGGAAATGTATTTTCTTCACCCTAAAATATCTTTTGAAATGTATTTTGGTTTGAAACAAATATATTTTTTTAACATTGCAAATACAACATATATTTAACATATATTTGAAATATATTTTGGCCAGGAAAAATCTATTTTTTTACCGTATGGGGTTATACAGAAGCGAGTTTCATTTTCATTTTTTTCATTTGGGCCCTGTAATAATACTATACTATCTCATCTTGTTGACCTGTGGTGCTGTCTTGATTATTTCAAACGTGTGCACACAACTTTTGTTTTCTAAAGTCTTTAAAAGTGTATGCTGTACAATCATTCCAGTCTGGAATAAAATATAAAACCATAAAACCATCTGGGCCATAACAAGCACTTACCTAAGGTAAGGAAAGGAAAGCATAGAGTCAGGTTCATAGACTGTTGGACAAAGACACACTCTTTGTCGTTTCACCTCTGTATACCATCACAGTGGATTTGAAATCAAACAATCAAAATATGAAATGTGATGACTTGGTCATTAAACAATATCCAGTTTCTTTGCCTTAACAAACTCTTGGGTTGCTTTTGCAGTGTTTCGGGTTCCCATTTTCCCTGTAATGCCCTCGATGATCACTTCTGGAAAACTGTGCTAAATCTGATCAGTGAGTGTATCCCTGTAAATGTAACTGCTATTTTTATCAGCAGTCCTAAAATCTACTGGTAACCATTTATGGCCAGTGGCTCCATCATATTTAACATTTTACATATTTGACAGGTAAAGGGACATACAATGGTTTCTCTCCTGGTACCGTTTTTAGAAGTGTGCAGGCACTTTCAGATGTTTCCTGGCAAAGTTTATTCTGAGTGGTTTGCACCTTGTTGTATTTTCATTGATGAAGCAGAGATACTTCTACCGTGACTTGGTTAAACGGAAAGTTGTTTTGCATTTAACCAATTTTCGCATCATGCACTTCACCTGTATTCTGTGCTCCTTTAGGCTTTTTGGTATTGCTGAGTTGGCCAGTGCATTCATTCATTTTAAAAATGCACCAAATTGCAGATTTTGCCACATTTCTTTTTTCTCTGGTACTTTTATTTAGTTTTTATTTTTTTCAGCCTAATAATTTCAGGCCTCTTTCACTTTTTCAGACATTTATTTAAGTCTTTCAAATTACAATGAAAAATATTAAATACTAATTAACATTAGATATTATGGCTTCTTCATTTGTCACCTGATCTGTTTGTCAGTGAGCCTCTGTTATGACTGACCATTGATAAAAACTGACGTCATTTCTAAACTGTTAATGAAAATGCTTTTGTAAAACCTCTTAATTTAAAGCTGAAAGTTTTTATTTATTTTAAATCATATATTGAATTCACTGTAATGGTGTACTGAGGCAAAACTACAAAACTGTATCTTTGTCCAACTAATTATGGACCTAACACTTTATGTTAAGGGGTTAAGAGGTTGTCAGCAGTAACACTGGCTCCAGACATCACTGTTGAGAGGGGCTGAGAGTCAGTGCAGATTCCCACGTCACGCAGGCCTTCTTTCCTATTTTTGAATTTCTGATCTGAAATCGCAGCAGAGACCAGCGCTGAATCACGGCCTCACAAACATCTGCTGTCAGATTGCTGTGAATAATTTAGCTGTTGATCCGTCTGAATGTACGTTTCACTTTCTTGTTTTTCTCTCCCGAGTCCATTTGTGAGTGCCTATGTGCGTGTGTGTGTGTGTGTGCGTGTGTGTGTGTGTGTGTGTGTGCGCGTGTGTGTGTGTGTGTGTGTGTGTGTGTGTGTGTGTGTGTGTGTGTGTGTGTGTGTGTGTGTGTGTGTGTGTGTGTGTGTGTGTGTGTGTGTGTGTGTGTGTGTGTGTGTGTGTGTGTGTGTGTGTGTGTGTGTGTGTGTGTGTGTGTGTGTGTGTGTGTGTGTGTGTGTGTGTGTGTGTGTGTGTGTGTGTGTGTGTGTGTGTGTGTGTGTGTGTGTGTGTGTGTGTGTGCGTGTGTGTGAGTGTGTGTGTGTGTGTGACTTGTGTTCTTAGGAAATAAAACCCTTCAATCAACAGCAACAAAATGTTCTGCTGGTCTGAGGAATCCCTGTGTGATCGAAGACGCACACACACACACACACACACTCACTCTGAGGCCAACTGCACTCATTTTAGCAGTGGGCAGCAATATTTCTACAACAGTTTTACATCCTGTGTTGGGCGCGGCTGAAAAATGGTCCTTATTTCAGCTCCAACACTGTTGCTAAGTGGCACATCTCATTAGAATGATTTAGGCAAACCGAAAATGATATTACAATAATTTCAAAAGCTCTATCAGTGGGTTTATCCTCCCAAATGATCATTTAAGTCCTGCTTGTAATGGCTATGAGACTGTTAGTGGGGTTATTCATTTCAAACTGTGTTAAGCACAGCATGCACAGCCATTAGGGCTCAGTATCAGTATGCTTATGCTTACTGAAATGAGAGTAAAACGATTGTGAGGAAATAGTTATCAAGCAGCATAATATCCATGGACCCAATCCTCTGCAAACCAGAGTAACATTAAGGCTCCAACTTTGAGATTGAGAAAGTTAGGGGAGCGTTAGTCTGAGGCTACAGCCCCCCTCACCACACACACACACACACACACACACACAGATAGCAGCTCATATTAAAGTGTGTGTGATTGTGATAATTGGTTAAAGCTCAGTGTTATTTGCTTCTTGTTAAGCGACACCTTTAGTTCATCTGCTGCCTGTTTATTAGGAAACACAGTCTTGATCTTATTAACATTATGAAAAATATGTAAATGCACTCATTTAAAATGTTATAGATGCAAAATAATAGGATTGTCTTACTTACTGTGAGAAATAAGTTGCCATCATGCTCACAGGGCTCTGGGCCACTGTCTGATACTCCCTGAAATCTTTACACTGCAAAGGTGACCAGCTGATGTGTATAGTCCTAATGATTCGCCCTGATGTCCTGATGCAGATACAATAATTACAACTTGAAGAATTTTCTGTCAATTTTCAAATGGTTTAGTATTTATACTTGATATTTATATATAGTAAAAAAAAATCACTGATAGGACGTTAGGAGTTATTTTCTCAGTCCCTACGGTTTCTCTCGATTTGGGCAAAGGATGTGTGGTTGTGTAGTCTGGAGTGAGTGGAAGGGAGATCAATGGAGTGTTCTGGAGGCAAGCAGATGCTCAGCTCTGGAGTTGCTAAGTAAAAAGATGAATCGCGTTGGGTGTGGAGGGCGACGCGTTCGTGTGGGAGGTGTGTTTGAGCTTAGATATAGTAAGGAAAAAGGTGTTTCATATGAAGTCATTTACATATTTTATGAAAACTTGACTCGTAGTGGCAGGTTTGAGTTTGGCGACTGAGCGCAAACGGGAGCAAAGCGATTTGGGTGAGTGGAAGTGGGGGGAAATCACTCTCCAAGGTGCCGCCAGGGCTCTAAACCCTTGTGACCTAAAAAGAAACAGAATTTGTCAGCTGACCTTTAGTTTTTCATTTTTCTGAAAATGTTTGGCGCAACCCAAAATCTTCAGCAGCATGCATGGATTAGATGCTCTCAGGGAAATGAAACATCTTTTAAAACTCTCCATTCAGGAGAAAATAAAAAATATTCCATCCAAAGACCAGCTGCCAGAAAATCATACTCTTAATGAGCAGTGTGGAGAAAGTAAACTTCTCTCTGTGGTGGAGCCCAGGAGAGTTGGACTCAGTGTACACACATGAAATGCGATTATATTAAGGCTCTGCAAACAAATAGATTTCCTCCACCACTCTGTCATCTCTGACGGCACAAAGTAAAGAGATGGGGGTTGTAGCGGAGGCGGTGTGGAGTTTAGGCATCTATAACAACTTCCTGTAATTGCGATTTATTGAGAAGGAAGCGGAGAGTAAAGATTTTGAAATTATAAGTCATTATGTGCTGGAGAGAGTAAGTGAGGTAGGGGGTTGGTGACATAAAACACAGCTGACAAGCCCAGGCAAATTAGCCCAGGACCATTACAAAAATCACTTAATTGCTGGCAATTCTGTCAGGTCAATTGACTCTAATTGAAAAAAAGAGAGAGAATAACAAAAAGAATATTATTGCAGTGAGAGGCAAGTGCCTGAAATGAGGTGAGCAGTCAGGAAACAGGCAGTGATTGGAGATCACAATGCAGCTCCCCCCATCTCTGCATCTGGCATGATGTAACACGCTGCCACGGCACAACTCTGACAGTTTTAATCACTGCGTTTGTGATCGTGCTGCCAGAGGATGTTACACAAGAGAAAAAATATACCTTTCATTTTCACCGTGTTAATTCACCAAATATGAATTGTTATAACTCGATATATCAAATCACTTTTATTTAGTGCTGTCAGTGCTGGACGGCACTAACGCGTTAACGAGCTAACCATGCTAACGCGTTGACGCTGTGCAGCCCCACGCACGGGGCGATCCGCCATAACTCGCTAACGGAGATTTGCCGCATTAATGCAGTCATTTTAACGAGATTAACGCTGACAGCACTAATTTTATTGTCACGTCACATGTGCTGGTACACTGATACATGTGAGATTCTGGTGTGCAAAATACATGAAACATAAGAAACAACTCAAATATAAGAGCAGGAATGTGAGAATGATAAGAATAAATATATGTACAATTTTAAGGATGCACATGACTAATATGTATGCCAAATATATATGTATATATATATACATGTGTGTGTGTGTATATACATATATGTAAAATATACAGAGGTCAGCATTTTAAATATTGTGTATGTACAAATATCAAATTACATTTTAAAGATTTGGAAACCACAGGAAGAACACATTAACAGAATAAATTAAGCAGTGCTCCTGTAACTATCACAGCTTCAGTATAAGTCCACCACCAGAGTGGATTTAAACTTTCAGCGTTACTTCAAAAGGTTTACTACATTCACTGTTTAGGAATTATAACCATTTTTATACATAGTTACAGTGGTGGGCAAAGGAAAACATACAATCATTTGGTCATTGTCCAAATAGTTATGGACTGCCTTCTACAAACCTCAGTAAATCATGTTGGTGTGATTCATTAAAATAGCCTCCTGCTCAAGTGTTAAGCTCTCGTGGAAAACCTGGACACAAGCGCGGCGCACACAGGCGCGTTTAAAAGATGTTTATTGTCAACAGAGCTTTCAAAGCCGAGTCTCCTCAAGGAAAAGCAGCAGCAATCCAGCAGCAGCTCTCGAACAAAGGCTAAACAGGGAGCAGGCGAGTTATCTCCACAAGCATCTCTCTCCTTTCTGAATCTCTCCCAAGCAGGTCCGCTCTCCACAGCAGCTGGACAGAGAAGATCAAGGTGAGTTTGCACATGTACAGGAGATAACTAGCAATCCCGAACAATGAGGGCGCCACGCTTTTATACCACATGTAGTGCAACAATTTGGCATTAACACAGGGAAAACTCCAGCCTTTTGTATCCAGGGCAACGTGCAGGTGTGTCTTAGGTATGAGGGTCAGGTGTGCGATTACTGGGGTGGAGACCTCAGCTACTCTCTGCCTCTGAAACACAAAGCACACACAAATACCGACGGGGTGGAGGGCGGGGCTCGTACTGACCTCTCACCTTAGGAGAAGTAAATAATTCATGAGGTGAACAAGAAAGAAAACAATGTAGCTTTTTAATAACTTTAAAAAAACGTAAACAAGGATTCAAAGAACAAGAGTCTCGACTCAGTGATGCTGACATTAGTGATGCTTTGATTAGGTGACAATGTCATACTTCAACAAGTCTCTGTTTATGTCTGTTCTAAAGCACAATCGAGCTTCTCAACATTATAATTTGTTAATTAAGCGTGCCTGAAGCACTGATTGATGTCTTTTATACACTCTTACATACCGTGTTAAAAACTTTAATACACCACAAGGCAGTGAATGCTGTTGAAACACTAAAGTTTAGAATAATCTGAATCGTGTTTTAGTCTTGGAAGGATGTGCAGCTGCCTGACAAGCAGTGACTTACTGACCCTTTGAGATAAAACCACGGACTCACTCCTGTCTTTGTTTGGCTTTAGAATCTAGGTTTCAGAAATGGATTCATCATCGACTAACTGTTTTCACAGGTGAGCACATATCAGAGGAGCGCAGAGGGACTGAAAGCTCTGCATTCATCCAACTTTATGCAGTAAACTGAAATAAGGTGAACGTTTACAGTGAGCAGCACCTCTGTGTGTGTGTGTGTGTGTGTGTGTGTGTGTGTGTGTGTGTGTGTGTGTGTGTGTGTGTGTGTGTGTGTGCTCACTCCTTCCTCCACACACCTGTTTCAAGGTGTGGTGTATGTAAGGACCTGATTGAAAGAACAGGACAGGCTGATCAGTACAGACTGTGATTAATAGCCTCAGTGATAATAATAATCAGTTAATTGATCACGGCTGTCTGGAATACTGGAGTGTTTTGCGTGTATTTGTGTGTATATATGTGTGAGTGTGTTTATGTGTGTGCCATTTGGGAGTTCTCTTTTTGTTTAAATAGGAACTAAAGGTCTAAATCTTTGACTGTGTTAAAGCATGTCGACCTTACTCTAATAATAAACTATATAAAAAATGTCTCTTACCTCTGAGAGAGCAGTTTTTCCCTGCACAAACTGCAGTATCTCATAATAATATTTGGAATCAGTGGAAGCATTTTTTCTCGGCACTCTCAGCGTCGCTCTTAACTGGTAGCTGAGATTACAAGTTCTCGAGAGTGAGAGATCACAGCTAGCTAAAGTAGTTGTTGGACTGTCTAAAGGCCCTTCAGTTTGTAGGGCTTCCCGTATGCTACACGATTACCCAGCCATTGACCCATCCATCTGGGGGATTCAGCAGTCTGAGTAGTTATGCCAGACTGTCTTCCACTGCCATTGATACTGAGGGATTCCCAGGCTAGTTAAGACGTAATCTCTCCACAGTGTGGAGGATCTGTCCGAGGGTTCTAGTCTAAAAACCATGATGGGTCTTCAGTCCAACAATACTTTGTTTCAGGCTCCAAGCTTTGGTTGGCTGACCTAAGAATCAGAGAACAGCTTTACACTTTAAATACAAGTTTAAAATCTACCCTTTTAACTGTTTATAGGAATCCCATGGTGTTTGTAATATATCTTATTTCATTTTATGAATGTCATTTTTTATGTTTATTCATTTTTTTTCTTTACCAAGTTTCAAATAATTTTGCTGTTTTTATTTAATCCTGTAAAGCCCTGAAGGAAAATCTGAACCCAGACTAAGCAAAAGGTGCTTGAGCTGCAGTTGGTCAGATTAGCCTGTAATTAAAGAAAAAGTCCAAACCTGAAATGTCCACATTGTAATCCAGTAGCACCTGGAAATCAAATATGAACAAAAAACAATGGCTGAGAGACACAGAGGCATCTCAGAGCGAGAGACAGAAAAACTTCAGAGGGAAGAAGAAGAAGAAGAAGGGCAGTGGAGTCACTGACATCTGTGGTTCAAAGTGGAGCTCACACAGAAAACAGCACACACTGTCTTTGGTCACTTCACCATTATGTGAACTGAGCTGAATTGTGAGCTGAGTGACAGTGTGTGTGTGTGTGTGTGTGTGTGTGTGTGTTTATTTACCCATACTGGACAGAACTCAGTTCAGTTATTTTCAGAAACATTTTATAGGAACCGACTAAAACAACACTGTGGTAGTGCTGGTGTGTACTTGGATATTATGACTGATATGTTAGTACCAAAGAGCATGCATGCATTTATTATTGTTTCTATTCAATCCAATTCAATTTTATTTATACAGCGCCAAATCACAACAACAGTCGCCTCCAGGTGCTTTATATTGTAAGGTAGACCCTACAATAATACATACAGAGAAAAACCCAACAGTCACATGACCCCCTATGAGCAAGCACTTTGGTGACAGTGGGAAGGAAAAACTCCCTTTTAACAGGAAGAAACCTCCAGCACAGCCAGGCTCAGGGAGGGGCGGGGCTATCTGCTGTGATTGGTTGGAGTTTCTGTCTCTAAAAAGGACCAAGAAAAATCAACTGCATGTTGTTTTCAATAAAAAAAAAATAGTGACTGAGACCCTAAACGATGGACATTAAAAACGTTGTGTGATGCCGCCTACAGGAGTGTTCAGTTAGACGTATACACTACCAGTCAGAAGTTTGGACACACCTTCTTATTTAATGGTTTTTCTTTAGTTTCATGACTGTTTACTTTGTAGATTCTCACTGAAGGCTTTAAAACTATGAATGAACACATATGGAATTATGTAGTAAACAAAAAACATGTTTTATATTTTAGATTCTTTGTAATATCCGCCCTTTGCTTTGGTTACTGCTTTGCGTTCTCTCCATGAGCTTCAGGAGGTCGTCACCTGAAATGGTTTTCCAACATTTTTTCCAACCAAAGATGCTGAGCACTTGTTGGCCCTTTTGCTTTCACTCCATCTCATCCCAAACTATGTTGATTAGCTTTAGGTCAGGTGACTGTGGAGGCCAGGCCATCAGTACTCCATCACTCTCCTTCTTGGTCACAGAGCCCTCATGCAGCCTAGAGGTGTGTTTGGGGTCATAGCCAGAGGTCCCTTTACTACGGTTCGGAGCCACGGAGCTGTTTTATATACGCGCGGAATAGTTTCTATACGAGATCGCTGCAAAAAGTGCAGCCTTACCTAATGTCCACCTACTGTTACTCATTTATATTAAGATTTAAACATCTAGTTGGTGTTGGTATGGAGAGTAACCTTCAGTAATAGTAATAAATCACACAGCAATAGTACATTCATGTAGATGTAAAAAGCATGATAATATATTAAGTAATCCAAAGTATCCAGAATACATTACTCTCATTGAGTAACGTAATGAAATACGTTACAAAATATATTTTGGGGCATGTAATCTGTAATCTGTAGTGGAATACATTTTAAAAGTAACCTTCCCAACACTGTGCATGATGGATGAAAAACGGCTGTTTGTCAGCTTCTCTCCCATCTTGCTTGATTGACTGAGAATACATAAATGCACACAAACACACAATGTAAATAACATGGCTTCCACAGGTCTAGCAGCTGGCAACATAACTGCTTGGTCAATATTATTGACCATCAGCCCTTATCAACCCCCTACAGAAAAAAATATGACCATTTTGTATGTGCACAACGCACCTTGCCATGGTGCGCTGTGCAGTGCCGCAGTGCAGACCCACTGTGCTGGCCTGGGTACCATCCATTACGTGTTACCACAGTCACCTCAGTGCTTTACCTCCTCTCTGTCACTCCACAGCCCTGAAACAGCGGCTGTTAACATTTGAAGCAAGAGCAGAAAAAAAGCTAATTGGTGTGCCACTGAAACCATGGGCCTGGTATTCTGTAAAAAGCTGGGCTTTGGAGGGCCATTAATTAACCTTAGTGCTATGATTACTACTTACATTAGAAGGGAATACATTAGAAGTGGCAGCAGGCCTCTTTTTTTCTGCCCTGTACTTCAGAGAGGGCCCCGGTGGAGCTCTCCATGCCCCCGCAAGCAATGATATGTTAACGGGGAAGCAACTAATTAGATGTCAAAAATTCATAAGGCCTATCTTTAATATTGCATATCTATCCCCAGCCTGTCACTTCAAAACAAGGGGGATTGCATAAACAGGGCGACCGCAACACAAACTCCCCCTCCATCCCCATCATGGGACCTGGGTGGGTAAGGTGGGGCATGCAGCTAATGAGCTGCGAGAGGGAGTCATGCTAGGAAGGTGAACAGGAGGAAGTGGAAGACTGAGGAAAGAAGAAGAGGGGAATGAGTAGAGAGAAGAAAGACAATCAAAGGAATTTCTATTGCAAATGCCACAGAGGACGGCTCTGTCACATCATCGGGTTGTCTTCTCTGTAGATACCATAAAACACTCTGAACATCAATGAGGAACATTGGACCTACAGCACTGTCGCCGCCTTTCTTGCACCCAGTCATTATGATTACCTCGTACAAACAGTTTGATCATATTTATTTGAGGAAAAAGAATATCTGACTGCATACTGATGATCTAAAAACAGGCTTTTTGTTTGTTTGTTGTTTTGTTCGACACAGTCTAAAAACTGTTACATAATATAATTAGTGTTGACCTGATCTACTTTCTGCTCTGCACTATATTCGCTGCCTGGCAGTTTCAGGCCAGTTTACATCCTTCCATGTCTGTCAGGACTAATGTATATACAACATGGAGAAATGTAATGGCTCACATCTCTGAAGTCATGTCTTTTCATTTGCATTGCAGTAGGTGTATGATAACCAAGCATGTGGACATGTAGCCTGCCTGTACAGGGATTTATGAAAAAACGGGTCTTTCCCTTTGAGGATGCTACTGTTGCAACAAGTCATCATTTATTTTTCCCTCTCTGAGATCTTCCACACTAAGTGGTAATCTAACCAAGTGGATAACCACAACAGCTCAGACCACAGAAAGTTACCGAGTGCGGTTCACCAATGCTCTGCTAACAACTCAGTAATTGCAGAGTTCCAAACCTCATCTGGCATTAACACCATCAAACATCTGAACTGGGAGCTTCACTGCTTGGATTTCAAAGGCCGAGCAGCTCCTGCAGGTGTATTAGTTGGTGGACCAGTGCTGTTGTCAGTATAGTGTATGTGTAATGATCTTTATTTCTTTTTGAATTCTTCCTTTTTCAGTGAATTCACTGGTTCTACTGTTGATCTGAGTCAGGTTTTATTTTCAGCACTTCCTTTAACATTAGTCATTTTGGTTGCTTTTTTGATTTACTTCATCTGTGACATAGTATATCTCACACTTGTCATGTCATCATCTGGTCTGTCTTGTTCCTGTGTCATGTATGTGTCTTTCTATTTAGCTTCCCAAGAGCTGGACTTACTTGCAATTTTTAGAACTTCAGTAATAGTTCTCCAGGATTTCTGAGGGTCTGAAGTTTTTCTTCAAAGTCAGCTGCATTTTTACTCAATTTCATTCTAACATCAGAAAATTTTCAGAGGAATTTTTAAGCCACTTAACAATAACGCATGAAACATTTGATCGTAAAAAAAGGGCCTAAGTAAAAAGATTAATCAATGTTTTTGGATTTAGTGATAACATCTGATAGATTTCAGTTTGTGCATGTAAATGCCGAGTATGCTATGCACACAGGGTTCTTTATTTAAACATATTGCATAAATATGTAGGACTGCCTTCATTTATGTGTGCAGTATCAGTTACAAACATCTTGCCACAGAGTAAAACGCAGGTCATGCATTTATACTCTTAGGCTTGCTAGCCTTCTTTCATTACTTCAGCTGTAATTCATTAGTACTGTGTTGATAAGAACACAAAGCAAATCATCAGAACAGTGGCAGCTTAGGTTAGCCTGATGCTGAATGATCATGCTGGGAGTTGTGGCTTGAGCTGGTCCTTAAACAATGGGCACTAGCTACTAGAAGGAGATCAGCTGTGGCTGATGAGAACTGAAAAGACTCACCCACAGGGCGGAGCTGGAGAAAGGAGCACCGACAGACACTGGCAGGTAGAAAACAAAGGCTGGAGGGGAAGCCAAAGCCAGCCCCACATGATGACAGCATTAGAAATGAAAGAACGAAGAAACACTGATGTTTTACAGACATCAGTGTTTTTTTAATAACAGGCAACAAATCTAATGAGGACTTTAAGTACTTAATAGTTTTAACAGTTAGTTGGTTAGTTCCACCACATATTCACTCGCTGAATGGACACAACCCAATAAAAGACATAAACCAGGGCTCTAGAGTGCGACCAATTTGGTCGCAAATGCGACCAAATTTTTCAGTGGTGCGACTAAAAAAAAAAATTTGGTCGCACATTTTCGGGTAACAAAAAAAAAAAAAAAAATCTCTGCAACTGTCCGTCTGGTCAACAACAGACACACATTATGCCCCTATTGTGGACTAAACCAATCAGAGATAGTCAGGGGCGGGGCCTCTCTGATTGGCCGTGGTCCAGTTGAAAGTGCAGGTGGAAGAGAGAGGTGAGTAGCTTGAATAAAGCGACATCAATTCATTAACGGATTCCACACAAAGACGTAAACACAGAGCGGACCCGACACATCAGAATCAGCTTTGTCTTTCTCGGCTTTCTCACCCCATGGCCCGAACACAGACACGCTGTCGGAGCTCAGCGATTCTGATGCGTCGGGTCCGCGCTGTGTTTCCGTCTTTTTTGCGCTGATTCTGAGCTGCAGCTCTGAGCTCCAACCAAAATTTGCCGAGCCAGCAGCAAAAGAAGCAGCAAACTACGCTTCACATTTGATCAATGTCGCCATGAATTCCCTCTGACTTTTGCTGTTTTGCTTCCACCACGATAAAAATCACACTTCATGCACAGCTCTCTCTCTCTCTCTCTCTCTGTACTTCAAGAACAGTTTCCGTCTCAAATCTCTGTTTTCTGCATTATTCATTCGCTTATTACCCACCAGTCTACCGTTGTTTACAGCGCTGTCGGCCGCTGTCTTTTTCTTTTCTTTTTCTTTTTTTCACTTAAATGACCTCGGACAAGAAAGCCTAATTTCTGCTGTTCAATACTGAAGAAATTTAAAGTTTTTAAAATTATGCAAAATTGCAGAATATTTTTAAGGTTATCTGCTATAAAACGCCAGACCAGAAAAATCTCCTTCATGTTTCTGTGTTTTATTCTCAGTTACTTTGACACAAAGACATCTGCTGTGATGTTCACAATTCTGATGACGTCTCACATGTATCAGTGCTGATAAATGATCAGAATTATAATATTTCTGACTGTCTGAGGCTAAATTGAATCGAATCAGGACTTTGAGAACCGGAATCGAATGGATTATAGAAATCAGTGATGATACCCAGCCCTAGTGAGCAGCCTAGGCCTGACAGAAGTGGATGTAGCTGTGGGTAATAAGAAAAGATGAAAAGAACGATTGATAACTTTTGTGTTAAGTTAAGGACTGATCCGTCTGAAATTCATAGCCAGCTCTGACACGGTGCCATCAATCTTTGAATGCTGAAAAAGCAGCAGTGTATCCAGAAAACACGTTATATGCTGCAATAAATGCACTGCCCAAGTGTCCCCTCTCCCCACTGCCTTTCAGCAGCAGGCAGCAGCAAACAGGTCGTCAGAGGAGCCAAGATGATGATTAAGTTTAACATTTTCTACAATATTGACAAAGCACTTTAAGCACAAGATTATTAGTTAATCATTTAGAAATGAATGTTGTCTGTATAGACTTCCCCCCAAAGAAAGTGCACATGTAAAACTGCGGTGTTAAGCGATGCAGTTGAAAAATTTGAGTGAGCCTAACTTTTGTGCCGGTACGCCTAAATTTTTAAAGTTAGGCGTACCGGTGCGCCCATGTCAAAAAGTTAGTCTAGAGCCCTGTAAACTGATCCTATCAATCTATATCAATATTCAAAGTGAATACAGGCTGCTGCTGGGCAGATCCACTTGACTTCCTTTGGCCTGGGTTTGGCGCTGTGCTGTACACAAACACTGAAGCTCAGTTTAACCTGAATAAGAATCAATATCTTCAACAAACTAAGATGATAAAGTACATCAGCTCCTTGGCTGGCAGCTATGCCACCAGACTAATGGCTCTAAAAGCTAAAATTAGCTCATCTCTGGTGATCTGGTCTACATGAGATAACATATTTGATGTTATTTAAAGAACAAATATAAATAAGCACACACTTTGTAAGTCGCGGCAATGTCCCAGCATTATCAGAACAGTTTACACCTTTGCTTTAGTTCAGCTAAAGTGTGTTTTAAATCTGCAAAACTAATCTGTGCCATGAAACGAGCTCCTCAGCTTCTTTCTGCGTCACCAACACACCAACAACACCGCTGAAGCAGCAACGCCTGAGTGCACTGTAACATTGTAACATCAAGAACACGGGACACCTCTCCCTGTTTCCATTCATCCTGCACCATTTCAACTGGATCAGTTGGGAAAATGTAACATTAGAACGAATGTCAGGAAATAATATTATAATACAATACAAAAATACCAGTATTGGTATCTCAGAGGTTTGGGGGCATTTCCATGCATTAAAACACGAAGCTAATCATCGTGTGTACAAATGTGCATCTCAATACTTTGTTACAAAACATTCACATAAACTTTATAAACAGCATGAACCTTTAACAGCTGCTAAATACCCGGTTAGTAATTGATGTAAGTGTAAAAAAAATTATCAAGTATCAATTATATTTATCAAGTATATAAAAAAAAGATTATTAATCGCATTATATATAATTAAGAGTAAACCATTAAGAAACTATTTATATCCATATTCATAAATGCATAAGAGTAGTAAGAGGAGTAATACTTTGCAAATGATGAATTAGATATTTATCAGTACCTTACTGCTGCACCTAAGCTGCACCCGTTTAGGGAGGTCTGAACAATATTTATTCAAATGAACACCAATTTAACTAATTAAAAATATGTAACCACAAATAAACTGCCAGGCAATGGCTTTGTTTTAATTTGCACAATCACATTAATGACAGTTTACATGAATGAATGACGGTAGCTTTGCAGCCATTTCTTCCTTTGCTTTATTTATTTATGTTTTTGGGCCCAGAAATGATGATATTTGGACAATACGTTGGCTAATGCTAGCAGACCTGACCCATGTTTCACCAAGTTTAATGAGTAGGTGCTGAGTTTCTGTCACTGCTTTCTTTATAGTCAGAAATCACAGCTTCTTTGGACTGGCCACTTAAGTGCTGCTTATATGTAAGATTTCAGTTCATTTATTGGATAACCAGGGGACATAATTCAGCTTTGTTTCCAAAATCTATAATGCACCTTCATTTTCTTAGTGCAACCAGGCTGTCTGTAAAATGACATTTGTCCCTATTCGCTCTTTAGATCAACCAAAGGAGAATTCAGTCCATTCAGTTGTGTCATGCATACCTGTATCCATTCAAAGTTGGATTAAGTAACACATCCTGACTGCTGGCCACTGAAGCAAAAAATTAGTCTGCTGGCTCCAGTGAAAGGTCGCCGTGTAGGGGGAAGAAATGCGGGGTCACTTTACTCTGGCTGTGAACTCTTGCTGAAAGTGAGTCAAGCTGCTGACAAACGTCAGACAAGAAAGGCCCAACTGGTCATTCCAAGAGCTGATGGGAGCCCTCCATTTCCTCTAACTGAGATATTCACTGTCCCAGTGTTACACTGTTTCATGATGTAAAGCAGTCATATTACTGTGCGCACTCTGTTTGTTTGACGAGTTTATCCACTACGCTGCCTGAGCTAACTGCTGCAAACAGATAGGATCAGGCTCCGTGTCATTAGGTTAATTGAAAATCCTCCAACTTCTGGAGTCGTGCACTTTTGTTCAGCTTGTTGATTGAAGTCTCTGCTTAGTTAAAGAGATAAACACAGTATACGCAAAAAGGAAATTGTGTATAACTTCATGTTCGGATCACTAATTGGCAGCAGAATCGTGTGTCAGCCGTTTCCCAGAGCAAGCCGAGCACCTGTAAAGTGGACATTTACACCTCTTTAACTTCAGGTGAACTATTTCATAATTGTGTTCCCTCAGGTATGTTAACCAACAATAAAATGAAAATTACCTGACGTTGGAATGAATTGAGATGGTAATGACCTGGTGATCTGATTCGTTAATGAAACTGATGCAATTAGCATCATGTGACAGTTCTGACTAAAGCACAGCGTCAGTTTCAAATGGTCAAATTAAAAGTTCTAAATCTAAACCACACTGCCACCCTCTGTGGTGTGAGTCTGACACTACGTGCGGAGATTCTTCTATTTTTGCATTTTTCACTTTCTGTGATGTTGGAATCCCAAAAGAAAATCGTTAAAAGAAAAAATGTAACGGCAAAATTTACCAGAACTCAGCAAGTTCGGTTTGCAGCATGTAACCAAGGTGATGTACCCCAGTAGGAAATGGACCATCTTCATGAGCCATGGTTAAACCTTAATGAAAATCCTGCTGCACAGTACAGACTACAGGATGGTTTGACAATGGCACAAAGAGCTGATTAATGGATGTTTATTAGGGCTGAGGTGACTGTGGAGGAAAGCTCTACAGCACCACTTGGTCTCCATGTAGTTCTTCAAAGATCTGAACTGTCTTTGGCCTTCTTACATATAAATCGTCCCCACAGATATCCAAACCAGTAGGTGGAACATATCTGTGAGTACAGTGCTGCTGCTTCAGAGTGCTGGTGCTCTGGTCTTATTTCAAGCTTCCATGTTGTGCAGAGGCAGGTAATGGTTTTGTACAGTTGTGTGTATGCTTCATGCTCAGGACTGCTCTGTTACCCACACTGGATGAGTATATGTGTTAGCAGCCCCCCTCGGAGATTGTTGTTAGCTTCTTCAACCAGTAGCCATCGTGTCAGGTCCTGGGCCTGTCCGGCTCGTCTTTCTGGAGACGTCTTCCTGTGTATGTACAGTGGGGTGGACTTTTCATGGCGTGACACGCCATGAAAAGTTGTTTATTTAGGAGTTAATTGGTCCTTTTAAGCTTGCACTCTTATCTCCCCCTGTGGAGAAAACCATGTGGAGATAAGCAAAAGTTGCAAAACTTTCATTTTGCGAGTGTGATGTGCATTCTAAAATCTCCCTTTATCACTCCCAGGCTGCTCTTTAAGCACACGTGACCACATTTTATTTAGCTTTGGTACGAGGGGTCACGAGACAACCAGCTGATTGCTTTCATCACTCAGAGGATTCAGATACATCCATCTCCAGACTCCCCCTGCCTCACCTGGAGTAAAATAACGACAGTGAAGTTTTCTGACAGTCACAACTTCTCCATGATTTTAGATTTCTGCTCTTTTGTTGACAATTACCTTTAAAGCATCTCATACTGCATTTTTATTATCAAGGAATGTAAATGTTCTTAATGAAGCTAATTTATTCAGATGGAAATTTCGTTAGACTGCTGACAGTGGAGCAACACAGTTCAAAGACAGAATTTACATGACCGGCACAGTTAATGAACTGACAACTATCCATGTACTATCTACTATATCTCTTGTTAAACTGTCACCATCACGTTTTCTCTGCTGCAAATGTGACGGTGACAAAAGAGCCGGATGATTAGAAACTCAGCTGGCCACCCCACGACTGCTGCACATTTCAAAGAGTACGTATCTGGACTCTTTTTCTCCGTGATACCGGAAAAGATGAGAAAATGGTTGTGGTGGCCATCTTTGCTACTGGCCCAGTGCCATCAAATGATTCACCTCATTAAGGAGCCAATCAGGTATAATGAAGCATGGGGCAAAGTCGGTCGCTGAGCCCAATCAATTCTTTGCTGTGACTTGTCATCCTCCTCCCATCAAGGTAGTGCAGTCACCAAGGAGCACAAAGACACATGAAGGGTGGAGAGATTCTGCAAAGCTGGTGACCCCCCCCACAAAAACATCAGTGAGGTCCACCTCCCACATCCTTTCCTCTCTCACTTCCTCCTTCTCAGTCACCACCTCATCTTTAAATCAAACAGCCCACCCACCCCTCACTCCCTCCCCACCTGTCACACATTTGGGAGATAGAGGGATGGAGACAGCATCGCTTCGTTACCAGCCTCACACTCAGAGCTTTTCAAACAGATTTTGGCTAATGAGGGAGCATTTAGAAGCTCAGGTATGCCGACATCTAGAAGAAGAGGGAGCTGAATGGGGGAGGGTTGTGGTAGAGTACAGTACGGCGGTGAGACACACACACACACACACTGCACGGTGCAGCGTACTGCATCCTCACAGCTTTTTTGTTTTTTGCCTGTGAAACCCCCACACACAGAAAGCATAAATTCACCTGTATGCACAGTTTCTCTCACACACAGCTCAGAGTTGTCAGTGCAGGTGAACAAAGTGAATGGGATATGTGAATGACAATAAAGATTTCTTTTAACATCAGTGAGGGGAAGGCAGGCGGCAGGGTGGAGGTGGGAGGAGGATGAGTCTAGAAAGACAGGCTGCAGAGGTTCGCATTACTCTGAGGGACCCATCGACTGCATATGCCATCTTTAATGATGAGGCCTTGCCAAACTGGCACCCAGTCAGCCAACCAGGAGAGTGTAAAGTGGGAGAAGAAACCCTGCAAAGCCATTATTTCAAACCTCTGTCTCTCCTTTTTTCTTCTCCTCCTCACCCCACTCCCCCTGTTCCTTTAAATGGGAGTTTTAATAGACACTGCTAAATTTCCTCTGTCTCCTTAAAGTTTAATTCACCCACTTTTCTCTCACTCCTGCACCCCCATTATGGAGCAGCGACAGCAGCTGCAAACAGGGCATTATTATTTCATAATATGAAAACATTCTTTTGAGATGAAGGAACGAGAGGACGAGCTGTGGCAATATTTTGATGGCACAGTTATAATGGCAGGACCCACTTTTTACACAGTCCTATCCACATTAATGACTGAATGGCTATTCTCTATTTTTCACTAGTTTGGGGCTTCAAAGTTACCAGTTTTGTTTAGATGGTAAAAACTTGTGATTTTGAACCCTTGTAAAAAAAAAACAAAAAAAAACAGCCCTGCTCAGGTAATATTATCAACTTCCTGAAAATATTTTGCGCTTCATTTCTCAAAAACATCATTAAGATCAGTTTAGCAACAAAAAGCATCTCTGTCCTGTTTTGAAAGTTCAGTGGTCGTGTTTCCCTGTGAGCTGATCGGGTGGTGGCCTTTAATGTCATTTACATGTCTTGAGTCTTTCCTCCTGCCTTGGACACACTGGAACTCTGTTGTCTTTGACTGTAGTCACCAGATGAGGAAGACGGACCTCTAACCTTGCATTGCAAGAAATTGAACAAATGAATTAACCGTCCCCTTTGTAGAGGCCTCAGTCTTTGTGAAGATATTAAACTGTATATGCTGCACACTGCTCTGTTAACACGTCCCTTGATCCGTGTACACAGTTGTAGGTGTCCCCATGTTTAAAATTATTTATTTGCAGTAAATGGTAATATCTTGATACTGCACATAGTTTTTGTAATTTCAGTTCCATTTTTCAAAAGTTATTTATATAATGCCAGATGACAACAATGGTGACCTCAAGGCACGTAATATTGTAACGTAAAGATCCTACAATATTCCTACAATATTAGAAAAAGTCCCAGCAATCACTCCCTGTCAGCACGCACTTGACAACAGCGGGAAGAAAAAAATCCATTTTAACAGGAAGAAACTTCTGGCAGAACCTCAGGGAGGGGCAACCATCTGCCCCAACTGGTGGGGGTGAGAGGAGGGAAGCATGACCAAAGAAATGGTGTGGAAGAGAGCCAGAGATCAATGATTATATGATTATAAGTAGAGTTCTGTATAAATATATAGTGAGTAAAAACAGGTGAGTGAAGAAGAAAGTGCACCATGAGACGCCCCCAGCAGCTGAGGACAGTTGTAGTGAGGAGGATTCAGGGTCACCTGATCCAGCCCTGATGATAAGCTTCATCAAAAAGTCAAATTTAAGCCTAATCTTAAAAGTAGAGATAGTGTCTGTCTCCTGAATCCAAACTGGAAGCTGGTTCCACAGAAGAGGGGCCTGAAAACTGAAGGCTCTGCCTCCCATTCTACTTTTAAACCACCAGTAACCAACTAGTCTGAGAGCACAGTGCTGTGCTGTACGTCAGGCATTTTAGATAAGATGACACCTGATTTTGATTCTAGGATTAACAAGGAGCCAATGAGGAGAAGGCAATATGAGAGAAATGTGTAATGTAAATAGAAATGGTCACAGAACCACGTGAAGAAGACTCGCCATTATATGGAGTTTTAATTTCACTGACTAATAATTTTCATCAGTTTCTGTCAAAAACCTTTTTCTAATGAAAACTAATGCAGAAGGGCAAAAACTGTTATTTTAGTGTTCAGTCAGAACACTAAAATGAAATCAAATTGTCAGTGTTTTCACTGTTTACATCAGATTATGCCATATGGAAAAGATATATATAAATCTTATAAAGTTTGTATCTGCCTTGTGTGAAACTTGTATGAAAAGCATACAAGAGTGAAAACAGATATAAGAGCTCTTGAAAAATTATATAAATGAAACTTGTATGTTTTGGATACTTACTAAAACAATATATGAAAGTAATGAGAAAGTGGCCACTTTCATGAGTAAATCATATAAGCCTTATATGATTCACTATATGAAGTAGGCCACATCTTATGCAAGTCTTTTATAAGTTTTGACTATTTCTTTTCCACATGGGTATGATTCAAACCGCTGCAGCGCCGGACCTTTAACACTGAGGACGTGCTCCACAGTGTTTCAGTGTATCAGCTCGCTCAGCCACAGCTGGGCCAGACGGGACTTGCTTGTTAAAAGTTGCTAATAGGTAATGTTAGCTAACCTGTTAATACATCTTTTGCTTATTAGGGTCCCAGGGTTGTGAACCTTTTTAATGTTTCTCTTCAGACTGGGGTGTTCCCCAGCTTTTTTAAACATGCCATTGTGGAGCCAAGGCTCAAAAAACCCAACCTGGACCCAACACTACTTCAAAATTTAAGACCTATCTCCAAACTCCCATTTATGTCAAAACTCCTTGAGAAGGCAGTAGCTGTCCACCTCACGGCATACTTGGAGAAATATAACATCTATGACCGTTTTCAATCTGGGTTCCGTAAATTGCATTCCACTGAGACAGCACTACTGAAAGTTACTAATGATATTATGATGTCAGCAGACTCCGGAGAATACACAGTCCTAGTCTTGTTAGACCTTACCTCAGCCTTTGATACAGTCAACCATACCATCCTGATAAACAGACTGAGAGACCTGGTTGGGATGTCTGGCTCTGTTCTAGACTGGTTTTTATCTTGTATATATGAAAGGAGTTTTAGTGTGTCTGCAAACCAGATCATGTCGGAATCTACAGAGTTGTTGTGTTGTGTTCCTCAGGGCTCTGTGCTGGGACCTATTCTGTTTTTAATATACATTCTTCCTTTAAGTCAGATAATACAGCAGTTTCCTGAAGTATCTTATCATCTTTTTGCTGACGATATTCAGCTATATTATTCTTTTAAGCCTGCTGAAGCTCATAAGCTCTCCAATCTGATTGACTGTTTAACCAACATTAAACAATGGTTGAACAATAATTGCTTACAGCGAAACCTGGCCAAAACAGAGACTTTGATTATTGCACCAGGCAGTGCAATACCTGATATTAAACGGCGACTGGGTGACTTAGGTTCCTCACAGAAACATAACCTTAGAAACGTCTTGATGCATTCTCAATCATCCAGGAAAGTAAATCTCCAAAGGTTGAATCTGTTCATCTGGACGTAGCGTTTTGTGGGAGAAACGTTCCGTCACTCATCCAAGTGACTTCTTCAGTCTCAGCTGACTGCAGGTTTCCCCAAACCAGGATTTATACATCGGGGAAACCAAACAACCTCTAGCGAAGCGGATGGCACAACACAGAAGAGCAACCTCATCAGGCCAGGACTCTGCAGTCTATTTACACCTGCAGGCCAGTGGACACTCTTTCAATGATGAGGATGTACACATCCTGGACAGGGAAGAACGCTGGTTTGAGCGCGGAGTCAAGGAGGCCATTTACGTGAAAAGGGAAAGACCATCTCTGAATCGAGGAGGGGGCCTAAGGGTACATCTGTCACCATCTTACAATGCTGTGATTGCAGCCATTCCCCAACTCTCTGTGAATGGTACTCATGGCCATTGATCAGTGTTCTTTGATCAGTGGGTTTTGGTCAGTGATTGTTGATCAATGGTCATGGGAATTTGCATAATTATGATTAAGGAACTGACCTCACAGCCCATTGTTCCTTCAGTGGGCTGGTTTCAGTCATTATGCAAATGTACTGTTTATAAGGTTTGGGGAAACCTGCAGTCAGCTGAGACTGAAGAAGTCACTTGGATGAGTGACAAAACGTTTCTCCCACAAAACGCTACGTCCAGATGAACAGATTCAACTTTTGGAGATAACCTTAGAAACCTGGGTGTTATTTTTGATGAAGCTTTTTCTTTGGAGGGACATTTAAATCAGACAGTAAGAACCTGCTTTTTTCACTTGAGGAACATTTCTAAACTTCGATCCATCGTGTCAACAAGTGAACTCGAGATGATAATACATGCTTTTATCTCTACAAGACTCGACTACTGTAACAGCCTGTTTACTTGTCTAAACATGAAAGGGCTAGTCCGCCTACAGGTTGTTCAAAACTCTGCAGCGAGGCTACTGACCCGCTCGAACAAGGGTGCTCATATGACCCCTGTGTTAAAGTCGCTGCACTGGCTACCAATCAGATTCAGGTTCCATTTTAAAATTCTAGTTTTAACTTTTAGAGCATTACAGAGACAGCCCCCCTACATTGCTGATCTGATTCATACACATACCTCAACTCGTAACCTGAGGTCAGCAAACCAAAACCTTTTAGTGGTCCCCCACACTCGTTTTAAAACCCGAGGGGAGCGATCCTTCCAAGCTGTTGCACCCAGACTGTGGAATGCACTTCCCCCATTTCTACGGGGTTTGGACTCAGTGGAGACCTCTAAAAAGCAGCTAAAGACATTTTTATTTCAAAAAGCTTTTAATTAGACCAGGGTTTTTATGGTGTATTTTATGACTGTATTATGTTTTTACCTTGTAAAGCACTTTGTGACATATGTCTGTGAAAGGTGCTATAAATAAACTTTACTTACTTACTTACTTACTTATTATTCTGTTATTATATCACAACTATCTGACTATTGATTTGAGTTATCCTTTTTATGTTTCTTTTAAATGTGTTTATTGTGATGTCTGAGATTTACTGAACTAAATTTTGTTATAAAGTCACAATAAATTAATGCATTTTCTGATTACTGTGTTGTTTGTATCCTAATTCAATGTCTTATTAAGTATGTTGTCTTTCTTGCCACACGTGCTTATTGTATCTATTTAAGTGTATTTTCCACACAGTCCGTTACACTCATGGTTAGCACCCACAGATACGCTCAGTTACTAAATTCCTGATCAGTGCCCCCCTGGCTGTTCCGTCTGATTTGTAGTGATGGTGTTCTGGTGGCACCATCACTGTGTGCCTCAGAATAAAATGTACACTGAACACCCACCCACAGACACACACACACACACACAGGGATGCATGCACTCATGCACTATAGCTTTCCAGCAAACCCTCAGTTGGTCCCTTTCTCTCTAATTAGTAATTAACACATTTTTTGTACAGGCCTTTATTTATAGGCCGTCTCTTGCCAAACAGAATACCGGTGCCAGGATCAGATGGAAGTGGAGCATGAGGTGAGCAGGGAGTCCAGACCACTTGATAAATACACTGTAATAGTTTGGGATTAATTGACTGATCAGTCAAACAACATGCGGCCGCTTTTTAAATGAGTGGGTTCATTCACATTAAAGTGGCGTCATTAGAGCCACTGTTGGTCCCACACTGCTGTTACAGTTCATCTCTAACATGGATACATTTGACATTTGAACAAAAATGATGAACAGAAAGATTAGTTTCAGAACTCTCCTCACTCTCAAACAATACCCAACGTTTCAATACTCAACGTTTAAATGTTATGAAATATCAGAATTACACATTCCTCTTTCTTTCTCTGCACAGTGTCTACAGTGGCTATGTGCTGATTTCAACCACCACACACTGTAAGCTTAGAGCTTAGGTATAGCTGACCCATCTCTCTGGGGTCTTAATCTGGGCTACTCTTGGCACTTATGGCTCAGTTACAGCACTAATAAACAACTATAAGAAGCTGGGGTTACATCTCACTGTGCCTGTGCACATGCAATGAATGTACTTCAGGATACCTGCATAACAGCTAGATGAAACCACATTGTTTTTCTGATAGACCCTATTACATGTTCAAGGATCATTCTGCTCAGGACGAGCTCTGTGCTGTTCCCAGAGTTAACGATAATGTGAATGATGTGATTTGTTAACAGGTGTCTGTGATGTGAAACAGCAAATCGCTAAATACAAAAAGTAAAATCTCTGAAACACTGAATTTTTTGTGGTATCAAAAAGAGAAAAAAAACCTGGGGTTTAAAAGTGTTCAAATTAGCTTTACAGCTCCGAAAAGACTTTTTTCACATTGTTTCAACATGTGATAGAAGCTACCTGCTTCCAGTCTTATTGCTACATTCATAAAATGTTAAATATGACACAGTCAGCAAACATGAATGTCTGGCCAGGTCAGGTGACCCAGTGTTTGTGTTTTCTGGTTAGCCACACTCTGTGTTGTGTTCTGCTCATGTTATATTTACAGTCTTTAGCCTTCTGTCTCCGTGCACTTCCTGTGCTCCATGCTCCCCCTGTCTCCCTGTCAGTCATGTCTCCATGTCACAGTGTCAAGTCCACGTCTTTGTGAATGTCTCATGTTTCCTGTTTTATTTTGACAGTCCTGTGTTCAGTGTTTTCAGTTTTGCTTCCTTGTCTCATTTTGTCAGACCAGTCCCAGCTGGGTTTCCCTCCTGTATCTCATTCCCTGGTTATCCTTTGTTTCCTCTGCCCGTTGTCGTGTCGTCCCATGTAGCTGTGTGTTCTCCTGTGGTCCTTGTCATCCTCTTAGTTTCTAGTTTATTGTGTTAGGTTTTATTTCCCTGTACGGAGTATTTTACAGCAATAAAGCTGCCTCTCTCAGTTCACCCCTCTTGTGTTCCGAGTCCACATCCTGCCTGCCACAGCAGCAGACACGACAATATCTCACCAACTTATCTCTGCAGTCCTAAACCAACACACCTTTATGCCCCCACAGAACTTCTGGTTACTGAAAACGGAGGATAGAAATAATATGTTTTTAATTTATCGTTGAATGTGTCACTCACTTGCTCACACGCACACACACACACACACACACACACACACATACACACACACCTCTTCTGTGAGAGTGATAATCAGGCTGGATGGCTGATTCTTTTCATAAATTTTAGTATCTCCTTATTTCAGGCTTTGCTGCCTCTTGACTGCCATTAGTTCCCCACAGGTGACAGAGCTGATCTCCATTGCACGCCACTCCTTTTTATGAGGTTTCCCTTCACTCACAGCGCTGGTGCCTACCAGGTGTCCTAGCTGGGGTTTTATATAAGGACCGAGTCATTCTTCCTTCGGGATGCCTACCTTTTGACATTTATCATTTATTCTGACATAAAATCATTCTTTAAAGACACCCTGTGGAACTGATTCAAGGTGATAACATGTGTGTTATACTTCACCATCAGAAAACATCATCTTGCCAGTGATGGACAGAGAGTCTAAGGAGGAGTCCAGGGAGAACAGGAACTCAAGAACCATTAAAAGGTTTCACATGTGTCCAGTTTTAATGCTGATCTGCCAACAAAACAAAAACAAAATCACATAAAATACAAATCGAAACGGTCCCAACTAGAGTTATAAGTTCATCCCACAGGCACAATGGCTAAACATCCTAGTAACTCAAGAAGGAAATTATCTAAGATGTTCACAATTACACCATACGTGCTGGTGGGCACCAGTGCAGCTGAGGAGCAGCACTGGTGCCCACCACCATTTTCATGTTGGGATGCTGACTCACCATCTTTGTGGAGAGTCTGAGGTACTGGCAATAGCTTCCTCCAGCAGGATAATATTGTTACATCTTCTCAAAAAACACAACAAAGAGTCCAAAGTGTTGACCTTCAGATCTCCAGGTCCTTAGCTTGATCAGCATTCATGGGATGTGCTCGTACCAACCTGTTCCAAAAAGGCCCCGCCAGGTAAACCCAGAGGGCTCAAAGGATCTGTGGTCCTGAAGCCAGACCCCACTGTGTCAGCAGAGGATGAGGAGGACAAATGTCAACAAAAACTAGAAAAAAATTAACCTCTTAACATCCACCATTGGGTGACCAGTTTCAACAACCATTTATCTGACAACCAGACAATCTGCTGTCAGTTAGATAAAAGTTCCTGTGTAGCTTTGGGCTGATCCAACATGTTTCTCATGATCATTTGAATCTTGCTGATGGCCCATTCCAGCTCTAAATGGTAAATGTCAAAGATATTCATTCAAAATGAGCTTATTAATAAACTAATAAATGCAATAGTTCCTCCGCCACAGGAACACAAAAAGACAGAATTAGCGAGCGTGATTAAGACGTGTGTACATGCAGCTCAAGGTGAAGAACTTCCAGCTTTCTAACAAATCACTAAAATATTTTCCAATAGTTCTGTCACCATGGAAACATGGTAAACCATGAGGGACATAAAGCAGGCTTAAATGTTTGAGATTGTGAGGCAGAGAAAGTGTACATTGTTGAACAGTGAAGTGTGTTTCTGTGCATTACAACCAAAGCAACATTAAGAGCTGGGATGTGCTCATCTGAATTTTTCATCTGTCAAAGTCGTTCAACAAAACGCAAAATTAGAAACCTCTTGTTTCTTGTGATATTGAGAAAATAATTAATTATCGTGGACATTCTCTCTCTGTCTCTCTCTTTCTTTTTCAAGCTAAAGGTAATTATATTGGGGAACAAAAACACACCATTCTTGAGAAGCAGAAAAGCCACTTGAACGTATAATTAAAGTACACAAAAATAAATAAGTAAATAAACAACCCCTCAAAAACTAGAGTTCCTCTAATAGTCAGCTACATAAACATGGCTGCTGAAATGACCCAGCAAGTGGTGGAAAACTGATGGATGAAAGTTTATAAAACAGCAGCATAACATATGTGCAGCAACTGTAAATTAGTATCATGGTGATTTTTTACAGTGTTTTTAAGATTTCTTCTATTTCCATGGCACAGACATCAAAAACATGTCTTTGAATGAGGCTAAAGTGTTGGAGCACAGAATCTGAGGTGGAATTGCAGATTTCTCTATCTGCAGCTCTGTGTGTGTGTGTGTGTGTGTGTGTGTGTGTGTGTGTGTGTGTGTGTGTGTGTGTGTGTGTGTGTGTGTGTAGACAACAGACTGAGGAACAGCTTGTATCCTAGAAATGTCTATAAGTATTTCATGAGAGAGGTTTGTGCTTTTTAAATGGAAGTCCATTGGACTAAAGGTTTTTGGAGCAGCTCCTGGTGACTCTCAGTGGTATTTAAGATTCTTCCCACTGGCTTTGCTTTTTAAATCAACTTTTCAAATAAGAATCGTCAGACCTACTCTAGCAAAACACCAGAACACACATTTGGATGTGGATGTGAGGTTAATTAGTTGAATGGCTACAGTGATCTTATTATAAGTTTATGTAAGTGATATCAGTATCAGTCTTAATGGTGTTGTTGGGAACCACTGTCACCACAAGGAAGTGTTCTACTTGCAACTATACTGCAAGTATTCACTCAGGTGTTCCACTCACTTCCATGGTGACAGGTGTTTCGCAAAACCAAGCAGCTATGGAGGCTGCTGCTACAAACATTTGTGAAAAAATGGGTTGTTCTCAGAAACTCCGTGAATTGTAAAGTGGTACCCTGATAGGATGCCAGTTGTTCCATCGGGAATGACAGCAAAAGAGGACAACCAAAAGAGAAATGAGACAGGGACAGAGGACAGAGAGGGTAAAGTTATGAATCACAAAGAGAAATGGAGCCGGTGTTCAGAAACATCTGAGCGGTAAAACGAGGCAGGTGTTTAATTTGAGAATTAAGGTAGTGTGAAAGTTCATAAGTATGCTAATAGCACTGTGTCTCAGTCTGCCAGATGAAGCTTCCTCGACTGCTCAAGAGGAAAGAAAAATCCACCTAAAAACCTGTCGGGGAATGCACAGTGAAATTTCATCCTCATTCAGCTCACGTATGAGAAAAAACGAAAAAAAAAACCCATTTAACCCAACTTATTTTGATAAGTTGAAATAAATGTCTAAAATGTTAACTTATGTGTTTGTGTTAAATTAAGGTATTTATTTACATTTATCTCCGACAAAAAATTCAGTATGTGCTTCACAGCATACCTTCTTTGCATGTACTTAATATTTTTGTTTAAAATTGAATCAAAATATTTGAGAAATAGGTATCTATACTCACCAGTATCTTGTACTAAAATCATTAATTATTCAAATCAATATTATTTATTGTCAGCAACTACAACTGAAAAGTGTAAGTAAAACACGGTAATGTAGAGTAATTGAGTACCATGAGCCTGTTTTGTTCATTTTGTTTTTTAAATAATCTGAGCTTTTGTGTTTGCTCTCCTGGTTTGCCGTTTATCCCTCAAGTATGTAAGGCTTTGAGCTAAAAGGCTCTTGTCTTTTTAGAGCTTGTTTATTTCGAGTTATTGCCATGTTTATGAAAGTTAAATTTTGAAATACAATAACATTCATATTTGAATGCTAGGGGGTGATCATGGCTCAAGTGTTGGCAGTTTGTCTTGTAATCGGAAGGTTGCCGGTTCGAGCCCCTGAACCGACCGTCTCGGTTGCCTACTGGTTTCGGTCAGTTTACAATTTTAAGTAAATGGAACAAAATTTTGGATTAACTGACTATATTTCAGTTACATTGACCAAGCATGTCAGTGTTATTTACTTGATTTTTTCATGTTTGTGTAACCACCATAATTATTCATTTCAACTTAATATGTTTAAGCTTTAGTTATTCAATTGATCAAGTATATTGAACAGATTTGACTGGTTTCCAATCTACTCAATATTTTTAAGTGTAAAAGTGTTGCCTCAAAAATTTTAAGTAAACGTCAGTTTTAGTTTTTAGAGTGTGGCTGCGCCTGGCTCTAACCATAACATACATCTCTGCAGTTTTTGGTATGTAATTCGTCTCTGTTTTGGTATGATTGCTACTGACGCTAAAAGAAGTATTAACATGAAGTATGCAACAATGGAGGCAACATATATGCACTGAAAAAAAGGGATTGGCCAACTCTTGGATTTACGTAAACATCTTGCGTGTATTTAACATAAGTGCCTCATGCTTTAAAGTTAAGTGTAACTATATAGTGTAGAAACTACATGATATGCAGAGAGGCTAGATTAAATTGTTCATATCATGTTCGAGTGAAGTAAGTCAATAACTTTCAGTCTCGTACGCTTTGGATCGTGGTTTCAGGAAGGCATCCATCTCAGTCAAATCAAACAAATTGGGTGGTTGTTACATTAAAAAAGTCTAACTTGTAATTTAAACACAATAATATCATGTTTCTATAAACGTAATTAAATCATGAAGGATCTGTATGAAATTCAACAACTTAATTTGTCCTTGTTGAGATGACCTGATACAATCTAGTAAGAGTGGTTAGTTGCTGAACTCATGAAATTCACAAGATCGCACGAGATGTCAAACTGCAGGAAAATCACTGGAGTTATAAGAGGCAGACAATTACACACACACCACGTGTATGCTATCGCTATTTATTGTGGATTAACCTGTCAAGGACAAAAACGTACAAAAAAATTCTGCATCAAGCCTTGAAATCATAGCTTTCCTGCTTTTGGTAAGTCTGGATTGGTGGCATGGTGGTTTGTGCTGTTGCTTCACAGTAAGAAGATCCTGGGTTCAAATCCACAATCTGGCTAGTTTGCACTGGTTTCTCTCTGGGTATTCTGGTTTCTTCCCACAGTTAAAAGTCATGCAGTTGTTAGAGTTAGGTTAATTGGTGATTCTAAATTACCTGTCAATGTAAGTGCAAATGGTTGTTTGTGATAGACTTATGAGTTGTCCAGGGTGTACCCTGCCTTGTAACCTATCACTTCAGGGTTATTTCCCAGCCCCCCTGCAACCAGGATAAAGATAGGAGGATGGTAGTTGTTGTAGATCCATTCAATTTTTATGGTAACCAGGATCTAGACTTTGTTGAACATTACATAATATGAAGAGAACATGTAGTATTTAAGTGACCAAGTAGTATTGGGGTAAAAGTTATTGAATAGTGTTGAAATAAAATGACAAAATTGTGAAGGATTAAAATATTCCAAGAGCTCAACTTACTTCATCTTAACATGTTTCAATCGCGTTTTATGAACACAAAATGCACAGGTTTATTGAATATGAAAAAGTTGTGTTGATTGAACTCAATTGTTTAAGTTTCTGCCAAAGCAAAACATTTGTGTGCAACCGATGTCCACTATTGAATCAAGGAAATCCAACATGGCCTTTTTTTCAGTGTGGATACATATACTTCATGCCCTCTGCCCACCAGGACGGCTCAGACAGACAATCCAGACAGTAGAGTCACAATCCCACCGTGCCTTTAGTTTGTTCCAAATGTTTATGGAAGAGAGAACTTTTGACACTATTTAATAACTATTTATGCTGATTTAATGTGATTCTATTTTATAATACCTATAAGCTAATCTTAAAATTAATGCTCAAAGAACAAATACATTTTACTAAGAAGAAGAAAAAAGTTTCAAACTACTGCTTGAAGAGCATCTTACATTTTTGTGTAATAACAGAGCTATTCGATCCCAGTCACAGTTTTATTTCATTCATATCAAATATGAAGCACAGTGGTGAAAAAACATCTGGCTTTGTTATATCCTGGGAAATTTGGAGGCAATGACTTAACTATGAATTCTGTTTCAGGTTAGGTTCAGGTTATCAGTAAAAGCTGAACCTCAAGTTCATCTTTCAACAGGGTATTTATCTTGAGCCCTCTTACTAGTTTATCAAGGTAGGTGTACATGAAAAGAATTGATCTTACAACTAAGGAGATGAAGTGTGGAGTAATCAAAAAATTTAGTTATGCAATTAAGCAAAAATATCTATTAAAAGTCCAGGTGTTTATGTCTTTAAGACGTTCCTGCAGTTTAACTAATTGGTGTGTGTTACCTGGCTTCATGGATAGATAGAGCTGCGTGTCATCTGCATAGCAGTGAAAATTTATGCTATGTCTTCTAATGATGCTGCCTAAGGGAAGCATGTATAATGTAAACAGAATTGGTCCTAGCACTGAACCCTGTGGAACTCCATAATTAACCTCAGTGTGTGAAGAGGACTCTGCATTTACAATTTCACTGATGATTCATTAGTGATAAAGTTTATAGTTACCACCGAATCCGGCGACCTTGAACCCTCGCTTAACTGTGCTGCTGGGGGCTTCCCATGATGCACTGAGGGGTTCTTCTTTATTCACCTCTGAATGTCTATGCAGGCATTATAATTATTCATCTCTGGCTCTCTCTCTGAGTTATGACGGCCATTTTCATTGTTCATAAGTAGTAAAGCATCTTTTATGAACAGTGGGAGTGCACAGGGAGATGAAGAAACACTGTAAACAGGCACATTACACATTGGTATTGGTAAACTAAAGGTCTATTTTTCTCCTTGTCCACATGTATGTGCACCCTAGAGCTAATCATTGCACCTTCTGTCTGGTTGTGCAGATTAGCTGAAGAATTCACAGAGTCGAACCCCAACCTTACACCAGACCATAAACCTTTGAGGTCTAAGCCTTAGTGATGACCCCAACTCTAACCCCTCACCCTGACTCTATCCCTATATTCTGAAGACAAGTTCAAAGTACTTAGTAAATAAGTTTAGTTGTTAGTGCATTTAGAATGACTATCTTATCTGCCCTGTGCATCACAAAACCTTCGAAACAAAAGAAAATAAATAAATAATATTCTGATAGGGTTGGGGTCATGATTAGTAATGACTTAGACCCACAGGGTTAACCAGGTGAGAGCTGTAAATTAATAATGATGTTCTGACAAGTTTTAGCCTGTCTTGAATTTTGGTGAAACTTGCAGGGAGTTTGCAGGAGTCCTCCCTGTGTCTGTTTCTCACATTCCCATCAGGCTACAACAGCAGACCTGGTCAGTGTTGAGGGGTTAAAGGACACCGTCACACTGACATGGACCTCCAGAGGACAGATTAACAGTTCAGTCAGGGAGTGACTGTGATGCAATTTCTAATTCAGCTTGCAACAAGTGCCCCATGTGAATGGATGCCTACATGTGTGTATGTGCTGTATGTTTGTGTGTTTGTAATAGCTGGAAAACATGAAGGCTGTCCCTGCCAGTACTGGCACAGGGGCTCTGTGGGGTAAGGAGGTGGGGTTGGCTGGGACAGGCCAATGTCTGGATGGCCCTGGGGTGTGGTCCCATCCTCATCAGTGCAGATTTATGGTCATCCATAAGCATCTCTACGCTGGCTGCCAAGATCCAAGTCAGCAGCTAATTAAAACCTCACTGGAATCTCTGTGAAGTCACAGACCTACCAACAATCTGCCAGCAGGCTGCTACACACTTCTGCACAGGCGGAGATGACTATTTATATGTAGTGTAGATGCTGAGGCATGAAATCATACACTCCAACTGCAGATGATGAAAATGATGACTCACAGTAAACTTGGACTTTTCTTTCTTTCCTTCTAACACACACACACACACACACACACACACATACGTGTTTTCGTGAAATATCAGGACCTATGACAAAAATGTGACAAATGGGAACGTGCCTTTCTGAAGGTCCTAGAGGCATGGGAATCACACAAAGTTTGACCCATGCTTCCAGGAACACGCCCATCTGTTGAGATTTTGGCTAGGGTGAAATTTTGGTCAAACCTGAATTTAATGCTACTTGTGAGGACACTGTCAGGTTTATGTGACTTATGAGTACCATAAGGTCACACACTGATATTTCATGTTTAGGTGAATTGTGAAGCCCATGGAAACACATAATTTTCAAGTATATATGACTTATAAGGACCAGGTAAGGGTAGGTTCTGTATTTTTAAGCTTGGCTCCTTTTGAGATTACAATATAATAGGCATGGATGCACAATAGTAATGCTCACCAGTCGGGTAACTTCTGACAGAAATATCAGACATTTATGTGTTAATAAAACAGTAAATATGAGCTGTGTAGAGACTTAAAAAAGACATAGGTCAAATGTGGTCAGTCTACTTTTTAAGTCTTAATATTGTAATGCATTAATTCATTTTGTAGTGAATGTTCATGTCAATAAAAACGTGGAACATTATCTGCCTTTCTTATCATTTAATTGGAAAAAGCACCCAGCATAAACCACAGATTTATGAGTAAGAACAATGCAATACAGAAAACTACAATATTGACATAACTGTGGAAGCAATAAAGTATCTCTCTTGGTTGTTTCTTTTTTTTCCTTGCATCTTTCTTTTAATGCAATGATCCTGTTGTGGATGTAGTACTTTATGGCAACCCAGTCTCTGCCTTTACGAGCTGCCGGCTCTGCTTGGAAGCAGCAGTCACATTCCTTTTACCTGGTACTTTGCAGCAACCTTTACTTCATCATTTGTCCACTTGCTTCTCACCTTCCCAGCTGTCATAAATGGAAACAAAAGAAAATATCTTAATGTGAATGCAAGAAAAGATAGAAAATATTCTAGTTTATAGTTTATAATGTGAATACAAAATGTTCTTAAACCTTGCTTTCTACTGGAGCACTTTAAAGGAGCAATGTAACACAAACTAGAGTTGTTGGTTCTACCAATTGAGAAAGGCTACAAAAACACATTCATGTCCTTCACAGCTTAAAACAATATGAGGACAATGTAACACAAAAACACAAAAATATCAAATTTAGTAGGAATAAATATCAAGCTGATGCTTTAAAGGGAAAGTTAGAACTAACAAATGGTACGCCAATTTCTTTCTCCCAAGATCTTCACAAAGAAGTAAAGCTAATGTTGATTTTGGGAAACTTTGACTCAAACTGATTGTTTTAATACAATCAAAGTGCATTTAATTTATGCACTAGGCCCAACTGACACATAAACTTGATTACTAAATACAAAAACATGATGTGTAACCTGTTGGAAGAATGAAGTGGGTATGTCACTCACCAATTGGTCTGTATGAGGCTGAGACAGGACCTCAGCACTTGGTGTCTGCAACAAAAGACAACAATATAACGTCAGAAACATTCTCTAGTATAAATCCCGACTAGATGATCAACTACAGATCATATTTGTAGCAGTGAACATTATTCACAGAAGGATCCGACTTCCTTATACAAGATTCTATAGAAACTTAACACTGTACAGTTCTGCTACCAACAATATGAGGACAGTGTAACACACACTAGAGTTGTTGGTCCAACCACATGAGGAAGGCAACTGAAACACACTCATGTCCTTCACAGCTTAAAACAATATGAGGACATTGTAACACACACTACAATCACTGGTCCTACCATATGAGGACTTCTTCTTAAACACACTCATGTCCTTCACAGCTTAAAACAATATGAGGACAGTGTAACACACACACTACAATCACTGGTCCTACCACATGAGGACTTCTACTTAAACACACTCATGTCCTTCACAGCTTAAAACAATATGAGGACATGACGACTGAACACATGTAGAGTTCATGTTCCTGACTTCTAACTTCTCCTGCTGTTGTCAATAAAAGCTCTAAACCCAACACTGATGTAAAGCCATCTATTTCCCCAGAAATTAAATCATGTAAACTGATCAGCGGGAGGTTAAATGGACAAAAACATGTGTAAAAGGACAAAAATATCAAATGTAGTCAGAATAAAGATCAAGCTGATGCTTTAAGGGTAAGTTTGGACTAACAAATGGTATAGACCAGGGTGCCCAATCCCAGTCCTCGAGAGCTACTGCCCTGCAGCTTTTAGATGCGTCCTTGTTCGAGCACACCTGAATCAAATGAATGGCTCGTTATCAGGCCTTTGCCAGACTTGATGGCATGCCGAATTGGTAATCCAACTATTTGATTCAGCTGTGTTGGAGTAGGGATGCATCTAAAAGCTGCAGGACAGTAGCTCTCGAGGACTGGGATTGGGCACCCCTGGTATAGACAATTACTTTCTCCTAATGCTAATGTTGATTTTGGTTAACTTTGACTGAAACTGATTGTTTTAATAATACAATTAAAGTACATTTCATTTATGCACTAGGCCCATCTGACACATATACTTGATACCAAATACAAAAATATGATGTGTAACCTGTTGGAAGAATGAAGTGGGTAAGTCACTCACCGATTGGTCTGTATGAGGCTGAGACAGGACCTCAGCACTTGGTGTCTGCAACAAAAGACAACAATATAACGTCAGAAACATTCTCTAGTATAAATCCCGACTAGATGATCAACTACAGATCATATTTGTAGCAGTGAACATTATTACAGAAGGATCCGACTTCCTTATACCAGATTCTAAAGAAACTTAACACTGTACAGTTCTGCTACCAACAATATGAGGACAGTGTAACACACACTAGAGTTGTTGGTCCAACCACATGAAGAAGGCAACTGAAACACACTCATGTCCTTCACAGCTTAAAACAATATGAGGACAGTGTAACACACACTACAATCACTGGTCCTACCATATGAGGACTTCTACTTAAACACACTCATGTCCTTCACAGCTTAAAACAATATGAGGACATTGTAACACACACTACAATCACTGGTCCTACCATATGAGGACTTCTTCTTAAACACACTCATGTCCTTCACAGCTTAAAACAATATGAGGACATGACGACTGAACACATGTAGAGTTCATGTTCCTGACTTCTAACTTCTCCTGCTGTTGTCAATAAAAGCTCTAAACCCAACACTGATGTAAAGCCATCTATTTCCCCAGAAATTAAATCATGTAAACTGATCGGCGGGAGGTTAAATGGACAAAAACGTGTAAAAGGACAAAAATATCAAATGTAGTCAGAATAAAGATCAAGCTGATGCTTTAAGGAAAGTTTGGACTAACAAATGGTATAGACAATTGCTTTCTCCTAATACTAATGTTGATTTTGGGAAACTTTTCCTCAAACTGATTGTATTAAAACAATCAAAGTGCATTTCATTTATGCACTAGGCCCAACTGGCACATATACTTGATACCAAATACAAAAACATGATGTTAACCTGTTGGAAGAATGAAGTGGGTATGTCACTCACCGATTGGTCTGTATGAGGCTGAGACAGGACCTCAGCACTTGGTGTCTGCAACAAAAGACACAACAATATAACGTCAGAAACATTCTCTAGGATAAATCCCGACTAGATAATTAACTACAGATCATATTTGTAGCAGTGAACATTATTACAGAAGGATCTGACTTCCTTATACCAGATTCTAAAGAAACTTAACACTGTACAGTTCTGCTACCAACAATATGAGGACAGTGTAACACACACACTACAATCACTGGTCCTACCATATGAGGACTTCTACTTAAACACACTCATGTCCTTCACAGCTTAAAACAATATGAGGACATGACGACTGAACACATGTAGAGTTCATGTTCCTGACTTCTAACTTCTCCTGCTGTTGTCAATAAAAGCTCTAAACCCAACACTGATGTAAAGCCATCTATTTCCCCAGAAATTAAATCATGTAAACTGATCAGCGGGAGGTTAAATGGACAAAAACGTGTAAAAGGACAAAAATATCAAATGTAGTCAGAATAAAGATCAAGCTGATGCTTAAAGGAAAGTTTGGACTAACAAATGGTATAGACAATTACTTTCTCCTAATGCTAATGTTGATTTTGGTTAACTTTGACTGAAACTGATTGTTTTAATACAATTAAAGTGCATTTCATTTATGCACTAGGCCCATCTGACACATATACTTGATACCAAATACAAAAATATGATGTGTAACCTGTTGGAAGAATGAAGTGGGTAAGTCACTCACCGATTGGTCTGTATGAGGCTGAGACAGGACCTCAGCACTTGGTGTCTGCAACAAAAGACAACAATATAACGTCAGAAACATTCTCTAGTATAAATCCCAACTAGATGATCAACTACAGATCATATTTGTAGCAGTGAACATTATTACAGAAGGATCCGACTTCCTTATACCAGATTCTAAAGAAACTTAACACTGTACAGTTCTGCTACCAACAATATGAGGACAGTGTAACACACACTAGAGTTGTTGGTCCAACCACATGAAGAAGGCAACTGAAACACACTCATGTCCTTCACAGCTTAAAACAATATGAGGACAGTGTAACACACACTACAATCACTGGTCCTACCATATGAGGACTTCTACTTAAACACACTCATGTCCTTCACAGCTTAAAACAATATGAGGACATGACGACTGAACACATGTAGAGTTCATGTTCCTGACTTCTAACTTCTCCTGCTGTTGTCAATAAAAGCTCTAAACCCAACACTGATGTAAAGCCATCTATTTCCCCAGAAATTAAATCATGTAAACTGATCAGCGGGAGGTTAAATGGACAAAAACATGTGTAAAAGGACAAAAATATCAAATGTAGTCAGAATAAAGATCACGCTGATGCTTTAAGGAAAGTTTGGACTAACAAATGGTATAGACAATTACTTTCTCCTAATGCTAATGTTGATTTTGGTTAACTTTGACTGAAACTGATTGTTTTAATACAATCAAAGTGCATTTCATTTATGCACTAGGCCCAACTGGCACATATACTTGATACCAAATACAAAAACATGATGTGTAACCTGTTGGAAGAATGAAGTGGGTATGTCACTCACCAATTGGTCTGTATGAGGCTGAGACAGGACCTCAGCACTTGGTGTCTGCAACAAAAGACAACAATATAACGTCAGAAACATTCTCTAGGATAAATCCCGACTAGATAATTAACTACAGATCATATTTGTAGCAGTGAACATTATTACAGAAGGATCCGACTTCCTTATACCAGATTCTAAAGAAACTTAACACTGTACAGTTCTGCTACCAACAATATGAGGACAGTGTAACACACACTAGAGTTGTTGGTCCAACCACATGAAGAAGGCAACTGAAACACACTCATGTCCTTCACAGCTTAAAACAATATGAGGACATGACGACTGAACACATGTAGAGTTCATGTTCCTGACTTCTAACTTCTCCTGCTGTTGTCAATAAAAGCTCTAAACCCAACACTGATGTAAAGCCATCTATTTCCCCAGAAATTAAATCATGTAAACTGATCAGCAGGAGGTTAAATGGACAAAAACATGTGTAAAGGACAAAAATATCAAATGTAGTCAGAATAAAGATCACGCTGATGCTTTAAGGGAAAGTTTGGACTAACAAATGGTATAGACAATTACTTTCTCCTAATGCTAATGTTGATTTTGGTTAACTTTGACTGAAACTGATTGTTTTAATACAATTAAAGTGCATTTCATTTATGCACTAGGCCCATCTGACACATATACTTGATACCAAATACAAAAACATGATGTGTAACCTGTTGGAAGAATGAAGTGGGTAAGTCACTCACCGATTGGTCTGTATGAGGCTGAGACAGGACCTCAGCACTTGGTGTCTGCAACAAAAGACAATATAACGTCAGAAACATTCTCTAGTATAAATCCCGACTAGATGATCAACTACAGATCATATTTGTAGCAGTGAACATTATTCACAGAAGGATCTGACTTCCTTATACCAGATTCTATAGAAACTTAACACTGTACAGTTCTGCTACACACAATATGAGGACAGTGTAACACACACTAGAGTTGTTGGTCCAACCACATGAAGAAGGCAACTGAAACACACTCATGTCCTTCACAGCTTAAAACAATATGAGGACATGACGACTGAACACATGTAGAGTTCATGTTCCTGACTTCTAACTTCTCCTGCTGTTGTCAATAAAAGCTCTAAACCCAACACTGATGTAAAGCCATCTATTTCCCCAGAAATTAAATCATGTAAACTGATCAGCGGGAGGTTAAATGGACAAAAACATGTGTAAAAGGACAAAAATATCAAATGTAGTCAGAATAAAGATCACGCTGATGCTTAAAGGAAAGTTTGGACTAACAAATGGTATAGACAATTACTTTCTCCTAATGCTAATGTTGATTTTGGTTAACTTTGACTGAAACTGATTGTTTTAATACAATTAAAGTGCATTTAATTTATGCACTAGGCCCATCTGACACATATACTTGATACCAAATACAAAAACATGATGTGTAACCTGTTGGAAGAATGAAGTGGGTAAGTCACTCACCGATTGGTCTGTATGAGGCTGAGACAGGACCTCAGCACTTGGTGTCTGCAACAAAAGACAACAATATAACGTCAGAAACATTCTCTAGTATAAATCCCGACTAGATGATCAACTACAGATCATATTTGTAGCAGTGAACATTATTACAGAAGGATCCGACTTCCTTATACCAGATTCTAAAGAAACTTAACACTGTACAGTTCTGCTACCAACAATATGAGGACAGTGTAACACACACTAGAGTTGTTGGTCCAACCACATGAGGAAGGCAACTGAAACACACTCATGTCCTTCACAGCTTAAAACAATATGAGGACAGTGTAACACACACTACAATCACTGGTCCTACCATATGAGGACTTCTTCTTAAACACACTCATGTCCTTCACAGCTTAAAACAATATGAGGACATGACGACTGAACACATGTAGAGTTCATGTTCCTGACTTCTAACTTCTTCTGCTGTTGTCAATAAAAGCTCCAAACCCAACACTGATTTAAAGGCATCTATTTCCCAGAAATTAAATCATGTAAACTGATCAGCGGGAGGTTAAATGGACAAAAACATGTGTAAAAGGACAAAAATATCAAATGTAGTCAGAATAAAGATCACGCTGATGCTTTAAGGGAAAGTTTGGACTAACAAATGGTATAGACAATTACTTTCTCCTAATGCTAATGTTGATTTTGGTTAACTTTGACTGAAACTGATTGTTTTAATACAATTAAAGTGCATTTCATTTATGCACTAGGCCCATCTGACACATATACTTGATACCAAATACAAAAATATGATGTGTAACCTGTTGGAAGAATGAAGTGGGTAAGTCACTCACCGATTGGTCTGTATGAGGCTGAGACAGGACCTCAGCACTTGGTGTCTGCAACAAAAGACAACAATATAACGTCAGAAACATTCTCTAGGATAAATCCCGACTAGATAATTAACTACAGATCATATTTGTAGCAGTGAACATTATTACAGAAGGATCCGACTTCCTTATACCAGATTCTAAAGAAACTTAACACTGTACAGTTCTGCTACCAACAATATGAGGACAGTGTAACACACACTAGAGTTGTTGGTCCAACCACATGAAGAAGGCAACTGAAACACACTCATGTCCTTCACAGCTTAAAACAATATGAGGACATGACGACTGAACACATGTAGAGTTCATGTTCCTGACTTCTAACTTCTCCTGCTGTTGTCAATAAAAGCTCTAAACCCAACACTGATGTAAAGCCATCTATTTCCCCAGAAATTAAATCATGTAAACTGATCAGCAGGAGGTTAAATGGACAAAAACATGTGTAAAAGGACAAAAATATCAAATGTAGTCAGAATAAAGATCACGCTGATGCTTTACGGGAAAGTTTGGACTAACAAATGGTATAGACAATTACTTTCTCCTAATGCTAATGTTGATTTTGGTTAACTTTGACTGAAACTGATTGTTTTAATACAATTAAAGTGCATTTCATTTATGCACTAGGCCCATCTGACACATATACTTGATACCAAATACAAAAATATGATGTGTAACCTGTTGGAAGAATGAAGTGGGTAAGTATGAGGCTGAGACAGGACCTCAGCACTTGGTGTCTGCAACAAAAAGACAACAATATAACGTCAGAAACATTCTCTAGTATAAATCCCGACTAGATAATTAACTACAGATCATATTTGTATCAGTGAACATTATTACAGAAGGATCCGACTTCCTTATACCAGATTCTAAAGAAACTTAACACTGTACAGTTCTGCTACCCACAATATGAGGACAGTGTAACACACACTAGAGTTGTTGATCCAACCACATGAGGAAGGCAACTGAAACACACTCATGTCCTTCACAGCTTAAAACAATATGAGGACAGTGTACACACACACTACAATCACTGGTCCTACCATATGAGGACTTCTACTTTCCTGTTGGAGGTTGAGACAGGATGGAAGGAGAGCAGGGAAGTAGCTGGCACAAATGATTCTATTGACACAACAGGTCAGTGAGATTAATGAACTGAACACAACAGACTCTTTCAAAATAAAACAGGAAAAATGGCATGAAAATACAAACGTTGTAATATACAACCCTAACATAAACTCCTTAAAACAATGTTAATAACGTTAAGCCAAACTCAACTAACCCGCCACTAAACATAAGAAACTCAAAAACCTTAGAATAACGTCAGAAACGCTGGGCCAGAGACCCAGACCCTATTGGTTTGTGCTAAATACGAAAACATTATTATTAACATTTAAATCCCCAAACATATCTTGTGTTGAAAAAAAAATGTGTGTTGCAGTTAGCTACACTTAAAAAGAGCTTAGACTGACTGTCTGTGCAGTTGAAGATGCAGAGCACGTGCAAGGCCACAGGTCCCTTTAACTCCAGTGGGAATTTAAAAACAGTTAAATTAAACTTCTAATATCTATTGTTGAAGATAAATCTTAAGTAATTTTTAGCATTTATCATCATTCATCACACAGTTTGTTCAAATCGATTGTGTATTGTTTTAGTTCCGTTTAACTAGCGTTAATTAGCTTGTTAAACATACAACTTTACCTTGCTAAATGTGCGTCGAGTCATGGATATCAAAGGTAAATACATACGTCAAGACAAATCTCTGCTGAGTGCTGAAGGTCCCGGATGTGCAGTTCACTCAGAGCTCCGGCGAGTTTGTATCTTGCCGTGACCAGCAGCTCTTTGGTTGAGGCTTTCGAACAATCAGATGCAGCGTTACTCACTTGTTGTCCAATCACAGACGTCGTTCTATGCTCCACTGACGAAATGCCGCATCCTCTCACCAGCCACGGGCTCTCCTCGTCCATTTAACAACAAAAACACAGCAACACTCGCTGTATTTGAGGTAGGAACACTTGAGAAGTGTCACAGTGTTTTGCAAACTGCTGTTACAGTTAATTTCGTTCCGTTAATTTGTTTGGTTCCTATTCTTAAGTAACACTTAAATACACATGTGGTTAGCTTGCTGGTCTAGTTTAAGTTAGCATGGGCATGCTGTTCACTGATGGAGTAATGCCAAAATTGGCCTGATATTGTCAGTGTGTTATCATAAACATGTCCTAATTTGTCATGAAAAGAAGAGCAGTACCCTAGACCCTCAAGTGAAAATACAGATAATAGATAAGCAATTTAAGAAAATAAGTATAATGTGTATAATAAATGATTTTACTGTCACTTTCCTGGGTTTGTTGACCCAGCATTTTAAGTTTTAGTTTGTTTGGATGTCGATGTTTATTTATAAGTTCTTTAGGTTAGCTAAGTTCATTTGTTTATTAGATTACCCTTGTGATGTCTGTTTTATTGTGAAAGTCCTTGTCCTATATGCAGTGAGTCTAGTTTTGTTTCCCTTGTCTTGTTAGGTCTGATTTGTCCCAGCTGTTCCTCATCCCCTCATTGTCTCTCTGTGTACTTACAAGGGCTTGCAAAAGTATTCGTCCCCTTTTCCACATTTTGTCACATTACTGCCACAAACATGAATCAATTTTAATGGAATCCAATTTCAGCAAAAGGTGGTTCTACAAAGTATTGACTCAGGGGCTGAATAATTACGCACACCCCCTTTTCAGTTATTTATTTGTAAAAATGTTTGGAATCATGTATGATTTTCATTCCACTTCTCACGTGTAGACCACTTTGTATTGGTCTTTCATGTGCGAGTCCAATAAAATTGATTCATGTTTGTGGCAGTAATGTGACAAAATGTGGAAAAGTTCAAGGGGGCCGAATACTTTTGCAAGCCACTGTAAGTCCTGTCCTCATTTGTTCAGTGTCAGGTCATCTGTTGTCTTTGGTGCCACGTTTCCATGTTCCAGGTATGTTTGTATCCATGTCAGGTTTCATGGTTTGTCCCCAGGTTAGGTTATTGTTTAGCTTCACTTCTGCCTTTTGTTTTGTAATCTTTTAATTCAATTAAATTCAATTTTATTTATATAGCACCAAATCACAACAACAATCGCCTCAAAGGCGCTTTATATTGTACAGTAGATCGCACAATAATAGATACAGAGGAAAAACCCAACAATCATACGACCACCTATGAGCAAGAACTTTGGCGACAGTGCGAAGGAAAAACTCCCTTTAACAGGAAGAAACCTCCAGCAGAACCAGGCTCAGGGAGGGGCGGGGCCATCTGCTGTGATTGGTTGGGGTGAGAGAAGGAAGACAGGATAAAGACATGCTGTGGATTAATAACAAGTATGATTCAGTGCAGAGAGGTCTATTAACACATAGTGAGTGAGAAAGGTGACTGGAAAGGAAAAAACTCAGTGCATCATGGGAATCCCCGGCAGCCTCGTTCACTGCAGCACAACTAAGGGAGGATTCAGGGTCACCTGATCCTGCCCTAACTATATGCTTTAGCAAAAGGAAAGTTTGAAGCCTAATCTTAAAAGTAGAGATAGTGTCTGTCTCCCGAATCCAAACTGGAAGCTGGTTCTGCCTATTTTACCAGCCTTAATAAACAGCTTGCTTTCTGTTAATATTAAAATTTTCTTTCACGTTCCTTTGTGTCTGCATTTTGGGTCCATTCCTCAAATTCATACATGTGTCTAACTGTTTTTCCCCACTCGGCGACACACCGTCGGGGTCAAACTCTGGTAATTGGTGATTCTGTTCTCAGACATGTGAAGCTAGAGACACCGGCAACCATAGTTAATTGTCTTCCAGGGGCCAGAGCAGGCGACATTGAAGGAAATTTAAAACTGCTGGCTAAGTGTAGTGAAGTAGATTCTGGGGTAGGATTTTACATGATGTCCACAAACGCACCACTAACATCCACACCTTCCCAGTTGACAATTAGCAGGCTTATAAGAAACAGCTGCGCTTCACTACCAGAAGGAGTCATTTGGTAGTCTTGTCCATCCAAGGTGGCTGCGAGCATTAGGCAGTTAAGCGCTGCAGATCTCTCCAGGAAAGTTACTCAGTTTAGTATTGCCCTTTAGAGAGTGGTAAGTGGGACTCTTGTGTTCATCATAACGTGGCATAGTAGGGTGGACTTTGACAACTGTTTCCCTCTTTTGTTGCAGGCTTGCACTATACTACTGCTGTCTTGTCATATGCTGTTTTGTTTGTTACGCAATGCTTTTATAACAAACAGTAATTTGGGGTGTATTTGTTTTATGTAGATCTTTTACTAATCTGTTTAATGTTTTATGCTTTCTTTTATTGCTTTAGTGGAGGTGTGGCTGCTTGTTGAGGGGCTAGGCACGTGAGGTGGAATCCCCTCCCCGATGCATGCGAGTGTACACACCGGGCATAGGTAGATTGCACCGTTTAGTGTGAGTGAGGTCTGCAGTGAAATCACATGGGTGAGTAATTGGTGGCACCCTTGGGCACTCCTCCCTGTAGGTTGCCTCCTCAAGTGGCCGGTCTCCACCATTTTGTTTAGTTGCTCTTTTATCATGTTGTGATTGTTTTAGGGTAGCATCGTGGTAGGGAGTCTGGTCGTTTTAATTAACTATTTTGCCGTCTCAACCCTGCTACCTTAGGTGCCTCTTTGATTTTATAATTCTATGTTTTTAGTAGTTCTTCTTAATAAACCTTGATTTGTAAAATTCACCTGCCTCACCTTTGCCGTTAATAACAAGTCTGTGGGCTTTGGTTGCCAGTGTAACACTTACATTGGCTAGAGATATCTTTCCTGGGGTGTAACTCCCTCCCCAGGTGGTGTTGTCAACATCTTAGTTACCGTCCCGGTTATTCCTCATTCGCGCCACCACATAAGGGTAAACGTAAATTCAGTAAAATCATAATTCACATCGGCAGTAATGACACCCAGTTACGCCAATCGGAGGTCACTGAAATCAATATCGAATCAGTGTGTAACTTTGCCAAAACAATGTTGACTCTGTAGTTTTCTCTGGTCCCCTCCCAATCAGACCAGGAGTGACCTGTTTAGCTGCATTTCTCCTTAAATTGCTGTCTGTGTTGTCCCAGAAATGATGTCGGCTTCATAGATAATTGGCAAAGCTTCTGGAGGAAACCTGGTCTTGTTAGGAGAGACGGCATCCATCCCACTTTGGATGGAGCAGCTCTCATTTCTAGAAATATGGACAAATTTATTAAAGCCCCAAAATATGACTATCCAGAGTTGGGACCAAGAAGCAGAGTTGCAGTCTTACACGCCTCTCTGCAGCTTCTCTCCTCCTGCTACCCCCAAAAACCCATCTCCACTGAGACCGTGTCAGCTCCCAAACAGACAAAACAAACTAAAAACCAGCAAAAACAATTTAAACATAAAAAAATCAAAAAGAAAGAACAATACAGTATCCACATCTGAACCAAAGAGTAAAACATTGTGGATTATTAAATATTAGGGCGCTCTCCTCCAAGTCTGTTAGTACATGACTTAATAATTGATCAACAAATCGATTTACTCTGCCTTACAGAAACCTGGTTGCAGTCGGATGATTATGTTAGTTAAAATGAATCAACACCCCGAGTAATTCTAACTACCAGAAATCGCAAAGCACAGGCGGAGGGGGCGGTGTGGCAGCAATTTTTCACACCAGCCTATTAATTAACGAAAGACCAAGACAGACTTTTAATTCATTTGAAAGCCTGATGCTTAGCCTCGTCCACCCCAGCTGTAAAACTCAGAAACCAGTCTTACTTGTTATCATCTATCGTCCACCTGGGCCTTACAGAGTTTCTGTCTGATTTCTCAGACTTTTTATCTGATTTAGTGCTCAGCTCAGATAAAATAATTATTGTGGGTGATTTTAACATCCATGTAGATGCTAAAATGACAGCCTCAACATGGCATTTAATCTGTTATTAGACTCAATTGGCTTCTCTCAAAATGTAAAAGAACCCACCCACCACTTTTATCACACTCTAGATCTTGTTTTAACATATGAAATAGAAACTGAACATTTAACAGTGTTTCCTGAAAACCCTCTGCCGTCTGATCATTTCCTGATAACATGTACATTTACAGTAATTGATTACACAGCAGTAAAGGCCCTGGTGTGGTGCCTATGGGTCTAGCTAGGCCCTGGTGCGGTGCAGATGGCCTCAGAAAACAGCACAGGCCCTGGTTGAGGCTCAGTTGGTTTATGCTAGCAGCACAGGCCCTGGTGTGGTGCAGACAACTTCTGGTAGTAGCAGAGGAGAAAAAACCAAAACAAAAAAAAACAACCCAAAATTCAAAGCAGACATTCAACAAGGAGACATGCTGCTGCCCTCTTGGAATTCAGAGTCGAGACTGAGCCTGATGATCATACTGAATCACATGACAGCGGCAGGAATCTCTAAGTTCAACTGCAGATTGCAGATGCAATTATATTAATGCAGATTAATATAAACTCTTCAAGGGTCAAAATCTGCACACACATCATTCTGCTTAGTGAAGGTCAGACAATTTGTGCATTGATTTTGAGAAGTAAGACTCATTAAATAACAGTAATATAATTACACAAATGTTGAAACTTTATATTTTGAGACATTTTGTCAACAACAAAAACCCCAAGATGTGCAGGCACTAATAACTGAATCTAAAGACCTTCATTTTGTCAAGATTTGCCTGATTTAACTGTTGTTACCCTTGCTTAAGCCCCAAGAAGGGTATAACCTGGGTCAAATGTGTTATTGTGTCTGACACACCTACAAAATGAGGACTCGCAGAGTGACGTCACTATAACCTGGGTCAAATGTGTTATTGTGTCTGACACACCTACAAAATGAGGACTCACAGAGTGACGTCACTGAAAGTGTGTTAAAAGTGTGTTTTGTTCCAAAACTGGCCAGTAGGCGGCGAAACTGAAAGTGAGCAAAAACGCTAAACACACTTAAACACACTTTTTCATAAAATTGTGATATTTCAGGACATTCGAGATTTTTGGTTTGGGAGCATGTTGGGGGCCTCTAGAACACTTTAGAAGGCTCGGAAAAATGAGGACCTCAAAAATGTCCTCATTTTTCCGAGCGTCCTCATTTTGTGAGTGTGTTATCATAAAATTGTCCTCAGATGTCACGAAAACAAGTACACACACACACACACACACACACACACACACACACACACACACACACAAAGACTGCCACAGGTGTGTAAAATCAAGCATAGCCATGCACTCTGCCCTTACAAGCATAAGTGAAAGAGTGGGCACTACACACTTTATATTTATGAATTACAAAGTGTTCTTTGTATTTATATTTATGAAACATTTGAAAGACCACAATTTCTAAAATTAAACAGTTATATAGTGTGAACTGAATAACACACATTTCATGGCGTGCTATCTATCTCTCCTCCGCTGATAATTGGCTCATGGATAGGGTTAAGATCACACTTACCTCTTATATGGAAATTTCACCTCTTTGGCAAAGCCAAATGAATATGACAGAAGTATAAAGTCACAATAAATGTAGGAGAATGTTCTTGCAGTTCGGGGTCGTGGGGTCTGGAACTTATCCCACCTCGCAACAGTCAGGCTACATACATGTGTACATACATGTGGCAGACAGACAAACAATGATTCCCACCTTGGACACAGAAAGGCCCCGGGCAGCTGGTGGATTCAAACCCAGGTCCTTCTTGCTGTAAGATAACTATACTAACCAGCACACTGACTATCACTTTCTGATTCTGAAATAATGTGACTAAAATGTAACCTGACCCCAACGACACGGATGTCAAGACTTTAAACTGAAGCAAATTCTTTAAGCAAAATTTGCTTTATTAATATAGCAGAGTTCTGCAGTGCTGTATAGGAGAGTGTGGACTACATATTAGTAACAATTTAAACCTGTGTTTTCATGAATCTTAGCTCATGTGCTTTCATGATTCCTTAAGACAGACTGAAGATGAAGGGTGGTGTCTAGTTTGCCCCGTTTTTCTTCTTTTCTTTGATATCTGTAAGCAACAAATGACACAATAAAGAAGAGTGCAAGAATTCTGACAAAAGAGCATCGCCTCGAGATGCAAGAAGCACACAGTGCAGTGAAAACGCACTTGTCCTCTGTCTGATTTCTCACGTTTTAGATAATCAAATATTATATTTTTTTATATTAGACTAACCTGAGTAATTACAAAATGCTGTTTTATAAATGGTAAATTTATTATACTAAGAAAAATAATGTAACCAAACCTTGTTGTCAGAAGTACAGAAAAGCTTATAATGGGCATGATGATTTGGATTTTTAATGATTTCTTTGAACTCCATATACACACTACACTTTAAATCAGCGGTCCCCAACCCCCGGGCCTCGGACCGGTACCGGTCCGTGAGTCGTTTGGTACCGGGCTGCGAGAGTTGAGGCTCAGGTGTGAAATGTATGGTTTTCAGGGTTTTTATCGGTTTTCAGCGTTATTTTTTAATTGTTTTTATCGTTAACTCGGTTTTCCTGGGTCTTTTCACATGTGTTATGAATAAATCTTCTTTTTTTCCGTACCGGCACTAGTTTTATTTTGTTGTATTTATCCGCGACACCTTATAAACCGGTCCGTGGCGCAAAAAAGGTTGGGGACCGCTGCTTTAAATCCACTTTTCTTTGCAGTTTCAACTAAACTGCAGGATTTTTAAGCATGAATGAGTTTAAGGTCAGTCTGATTTGAATCCTTACTTGACCAGACTGCTCAAAAAAAGTATTTTACATTTTTTGAGCCACTCAGAAGTGGAAGTATTTAGCTGGACCTTCAGGGCATGAAAGGATAGCTGGTAGAGAGCGGGCTGTCCTGATCCTGAAGCAAGAAAGTAGCAGCAGAGTATCATGTAGCGCTGCCATGTAGTATTCTTTTTATGGAATGATGTGTTGGGAATCACACTGGGAACCTTTGGAATGATCGAGATGTTACTCTAATATTGAACATATTAAATAAAAGAAATTATTTGCAATTTCAAATACACAGAAAGCTTACAAATCAAGAAGAGGATAAATATTTTTCCACAGCACAATGAATGAAGATCCAAGTGCAGAGGAGGACGGAGGAACGGCAGGATGTGTGTTTGTGGCTGTGAACAATCACATGTGTGTGGTGCTTATTGTCACTGGTGAAGTACAGGCAGTGGTCATGCTTTCACCTTTTACAGACTGATGGTTTAAAGTGAGGCGACATAGAAAACAAACAAGTACTCATCACTGTTACTTGTTACGTATTAAAGACCTCAAAGGGCTCGTTTTAAAATTGGTCAGAAAAGACCAAACGTTCTTTAGGAATAAAAAAGCTCGATTAATGCTACGCTATCAAACTGTTTCTGGCTTTTGAATTTCAACATTCATCAACATCTGTTACAAAATTCTGTTGCAAAGGTTGCAATTTCTCCCTCCATTCACACAGAACGTGGAGCCAAACCTTTAGAAAACATAATAAAAGGTTTCGCTTTAGTTTCAAATCTTCCCATTTGTTTCTTCCATGTCTCTCTACATTCTCACAGCTTGCAGGGTGGGATTGGGGTTAAATTTTGTCACTACAAAGTCATTTAGCCAAGAGGCACACACTCAAAGATTTATGGAGAGAAATAGTGCCGGGATGAGCTTCTCAATTTCCTCTAAACAGCATCTTTCTGGAGAGAAAAGGCCGTTTCTCTGCAGCGTGTTTACATGCAAACAGTGTCAGGGAGCTCTGAAATGTTAGTTAGAACAAAGCCTGACATTCAGATGCAGGGTGACACCCACCAGGCATATGAACAATATGAAGCTGCTATTTCCTGGCTGGGATGAAAGCAGGAGGTTGACGTAATGATTTAAAAAAATCTGCAGAAAGGGGAAAATTGATTTAGAGCTGAATTAATCCTTGATTTGAATTTGATATCTTGTTCCAGCTGTGGGAGATACAGATTTATTCTGATAATCTTTTTTTTTTGGTTCCATGACAATCCGTTTGTTGTAGTAAACGTCCAAAACGCATGATTATCAGCTGTGAAAAAGGCCAGGCAAACAAGTCCCAGGGCATCACCGTACTGCTGTTACTGTTTTTATTCTCACTAGCTTTTTGGTTTTTGCCTTCCGTCAGTGGAAACGACTTCATTTTTCTTAACAACGCATCACGGTTTGTGTGGTGAAAGACACAGAAGAAAAAAGCCGAGTTAGGAGTGACAGATAGCTCTCACTAACAGCAGGTGATCCAGGCACGACCACCTTTCCTGTAAATGGAGCTTTGATAGTTAAAAACATGCTGCTTACTTTTGTACTAAATTCACAAGGACAAAATATTATATTTCTGTCCTTATGTAGAAAAATCAAAAAGATGGTGTCACTACAAAGTTATTTATGTGACTAATTAACAGGAATATTTGATAATTTTCTTCTTTTCCGCTATAATGACAGACACGTTTAGATATGCAAAGACTCTTTCACTACTTCAAGGTCTTCTTGTAAAGGTTGGCCACAGTAAATGTTCCTGTCCTAAATCCTCCAAAAATCAAGTTTATAAGAAAAAAAATTAGAACAATATTTGACATTCATGCAAATAACTGGAATTTCTCAGACGAGAAACCAGAAGGTGCTGGGAGGTCGTGTTAATCATGTGATGTCCGAGCACCTCTGCCCCGTACTCGAAAATCCTGATCTGTCTTCTTTTGTTATTGAAAGTTTTCTTTCAAGTCCTGGTATAAATAAATAAGTAAATACTTTATCAGACAAAAATCTAAATTATATACTATAGAAAACTTCACTTGTCTTTAACGGTGAAACAACAGGGCAGGATTAACTACCAAGCTATGAAATTAGGCCACAATCAGAGTGTGTACAAGGATCTTTTTACAATCGACTAATTTATAAACAATTCATGGACTAAGGAACAACAGCAGCGCTGGACGCTGTGCATTTACTGGTAGAGGGCAAAGTGATCAAACTCAAGAGTTTCAACCAGAAGAAAACTGCACTTTCTCACATGATGATGTCATCATACAAACTGTGATGTTTTGCAACCAAACAGCGTGGACTGTGTGCATATTTAATGGACAGCTTTATTTATTTAGGCATTAAGAATCATTCTGACCCTCTGTGCATGAGCTAAAGTATTACTCTGATGTTTAGTTGGGCTTGAAACATTCTTGTTACTTTGATTGAGGCTCCGTAGATTTAAATAATGTGTTTGAGGAATGAGGTGAATATTAACAGTTTATAAGCTTTTAATAAGTAATATGTATAATTTAGTATCGCTGATCTCATTCACCTGCTTTCCCAAAGTGCACACTCGCATCAGTGGTGAAAAACAGAAGGACGAGAGTCTGAGAAACATAACTGTGTGTGTGTGTGTGTGTGTGTGTGTGTGTGTGTGTGTGTGTGTGTGTGTGTGTGTGGACAGAATGCCATGTTGATGCTCTGCCTGTGACATGTTGTTTATAACAATGCAGAAGTCTTATTATATATTTAAAGGACTTTTGAAATGATTATGAGCTTTTGGTCCACAAGCCTCCGAGTGGAGGAAAACAAAAAAGAAGGGAGGGAGAGAAAGAGAGAGAGCATAAGGCAGAGCATGGGGGGGGAGACATGGGGAGGGAGGAAAGAAAAAAATGTCTCTTGAGCAAAACAAAAGGAGAACAAATAAATGCATCGCTTTTAGAGAAACAAGATAATAGAAGGAGAGGAGCAGGAATCAAGAACTAGAGGTGTGTGTGTGTGTGTGTGTGTGTGTGTGTGCGTGTGTGTGTGTGTGTGTGCGTGCGTGCGTGCGTGTGTGTGCTGGGTGGGGGTTTGTGACGGTCTTTGTTGTTGTGAGCTGTTGGTTCCTTTCTTTCCTTTTTTTCAAACACAGCATTTGAAGATGGAGGAAAAACACACAGAGCTAAAAAGTGGGTTGAGTTTAGTGCAAAGATGCAATGGCGACAGCACCGGGGGAAACATTTGAAGTCCTCGGTCTGGGTCATGCATCCAGGGCCTGTACGCTTAACGGAAATAATGAATTATACACAAACAACGCAGGCAGGGACGGGGCGGAGGAGGCATGATGATCAGAGAGCAGATTGGAGGAGGATGAAACCTGGGGAGGCAGGAGTGTTGATGTTCAGGCCTGTTACAGGAGGAGGATTAGTGCAGTGCAGAAGGAGACGAGTCAGACCAAAGATGGATCTGTGTTTGTCACACTTCTCTTTGTTCATTTCAAACGTTTTGTAGAATGTTTTATTATTTTACCAAGATCATTAAAAAACAAAAGGTTTTTTAATTATTGTTATTAGTCTCTTTGTAGTAGCTTGATGATGGATCAGTTATTGTTACTATTATTATTGTTAGAATTGTTACTTGGAAATGGATTTATCCTTTGATATACTATAACACTCACAGTGTGGGTAACTTTCCCAGAGACATTACAACATGTCAACAAGAAGACCTGAAGCACCCACTGAGCTGTAATCATTTTATTTTATTTTATTTTATTTTATTTTGTACTTTGTAGTTATTTTATTATTTCGTATTTTTAAGGCTGAGTGGCAGCACGGTGGTTAGCCCTGTCGGCTCACTGCATCCTGAGTTCCACCTTCAGGCCTTCACCTCATTTTTACAGCCTGTTTTAAAAGACAGTTTCCTTTTTCATAAGTTTGCTACGGGGTGATTTCTTTTAATGAGTCATGTGTATGGACAGTGTTGGGAAGGTTACTTTTAAAATGTATTCCATTACAGAATACTGAATACATGCCCCAAAATGTATTCTGTAACGTATTCCGTTAGGTTACTCAATGACAGTAACGTATTCTGAATACTTTGGATTACTCAATATATTATCATGCTGTTTACAACTACGTGAATGTACTATTGCTGTGATTTATTACTGTTACTGAAGGTCCGCGGCTCCGAAACGTAGTAAAGGGACCTCTGGCTAATACGTCGGGTTCGTGTCGGGCTGGTAGCCGAAAACTAGCTTTACTTTGTTGTCTGGGTCAACTTTGCTTGCGGGAGACAGAGAGAGGCGTTGAAAGGCTGCTCCAACGGAACTTATTTTTTCCTGAGGAAAACACGAACACAGTGTACAGTTGAGTCTTAATAGCTTACTTACAGCTGGGCTCGTCAGGCACTCTTCTTGGCTGCTGTGGTTATTATTATATTTACATGCTTCCAGCTCCCGTTTTTGCTCCGTGACAGCTCGGACTTTTCCTTTCTCTCCCTCCCTCGCTCACAGACACATAACGTGTATGGTAGTCCATTCTCCCTGCAGCACGGACTACACTGCCCATCAGGCTACATGCTTTAGAGCTATGCCTGTAGCATTCTGCCTTTTAGCTTAGCACAACAACAACAACAAAAAAGCGCTCTCTCACCCAGGAAACACGCAGGGAGAGAGAGCGTCACCCTGTAACCATGGCAACCGTAACGCTGCCGCCTGGAACAACAGAACATAGCTGTCAAACAAACCCAAATAATCCTGACCCGCGACAATATGAAACAGGAAAGTACCGCCGTGTAATCCATTTATTTCAACAAAGTAACTGTATTGTGAATACCACCTTTTTAAACGGTAACTGTAACGGAATACAGTTACTCATATTTTGTATTCTAAATACGTAACGGCGGTACATGTATTCCGTTACTCCCCAACACTGTGTATGGATACGGGTAAATGGTAAATGGCCTGTATTTATATAGCGCTTTTCTAGTCCCTAAGGACCCCAAAGCGCTTTACATATCCAGTCATTCACCCATTCACACACACATTCACACACTGGTGATGGCAAGCTACGTTGTAGCCACAGCCACCCTGGGGCGCACTGACAGAGGCGAGGCTGCCGGACACTGGCGCCACCGGGCCCTCTGACCACCACCAATAGGCAACGGGTGAAGTGTCTTGCCCACGGACACAACGACCGAGACTGTCCGAGCTGGGGCTCGAACCTGCAACCTTCCGATTACAAGGCGAACTCCCAACTCTTAAGCCACAATCGCTTAAAGTTGGGGGTGTGGCTAATCAACACAGTGTATTGATACAGGAAGTGTACCTTGGCCTCTCCTCGACTAATCTGAGCCACTAAAATGAACCTCTTGACACGGTTCGTGGTGTTGATGCCTCCTGGAGCATTTTCAATGGACTGACAAATACTGTGAGCTGCTGTGTGGTTCATGGTCATGTCAGAGGCTTGGGCTCCATTTTTGTGAGTGAAACTGGAGCATTTTATTTGTCTCCTGTTTAGTACAAATGACCCGGACCCATGCTAAACACACCTCACCTTCTTGTTCAAACGACCTCTTTTATTTTGTTTCAGTGTTTTTTCTGTTTTGTAAAATTAATTTCTAATTACTTTTTTAATTAATTAATTACTAAGTTGCCATTAATGTTTTGTTAAGTTCATTTAAGCTGTTTTAATCACGTTTGATGTTTGTCATTTACCAACATTTGGGATCAATAAATGATCTTTATATTAGATCAATTATATTTCCTATAATTCAACAAAATTCTATCAATTATGAACAAATATGCAAAGAAAAAAAAAAACTCAGGAAGGGGACACATTTCACTGTACTATAAACTTGTCTATTTGATGGTATTTCTTCCTGCACAATAGATGCTTCTGTGACCTATATTCCATGGACTTTAAATGGTTGGAGGTAGGTTTAAAATAGTTTTATTCATATTATGTAAAAAGGGCATTAATATTTCTGCAGAAATACATTTGTTCCCTTGTGACCTTGCAGTGTGTAGTGCAGGGCATAGACGTATGCAGGCCATAAATGAACATTAGGACTTTATCACAAGACATTTCACTGTGACACATGTCTGCTATGCATGCCAGATTATTACACTAAATGATGCTTATTAATATAGATGAAAAGTTACCTTTATTTGTACAAGGTAACAGTTATTGTTTCAGTTTTACTAAACTGAAAACTGTTCTGAACATCAGCACGTGTGATCCTGTATGATTGTCTGTTGGTTGTAAGCTAAAGGAAAGTGAGGCTTCTCCTTTTTTTAATTTCCTCTTTACTTCACTGGAACACAGTAGCTCTCTGCCCAGCCCTGCCAATCCCACAATGCCTGCCAGTGGGTCTGGCAATAATTCAGGGCAGGACTAAACAGCTGGCTGCCTGACAGGAGAGCTGCCAAGAGCTGGCAATGAGCGGCAGGCTGCTAACCCTTTCACATTTTTAATTAGACCCACACAGCCATGTCTTTGAGCCATCGTAAATATACAGATGACACATGGAGCATCATTTGTTCTAAAATATTTGCTTACAAAATACTTTCTACTGGCTCAAAGTTTTTTTTTCTTTTTGTGTGAGTGTGTGTTTGTGTATGTGTCAGGCTTCCAAGAATAATCTCCAGTGTGGTATACGAGAGAGATAACAACCGCTAGAAGAATATTTTTTATGGAGTGAAAGCTCTGAATCGGTGAAATCAGTGGGAATGTGGTTTCCTGTATTTCTGGCAGTGGGATGTTGGATTTATGAGGTCCTATAGGTTACAGGTCCTATAGGTTGCCTACATAGAACATTCCTCCATAGGTCAAATTAGGATCTATGGATTTTGGAGGCCAGGTGAACTTATTGTCATATTCAACTAACTACACCTGAGCAGCTTTTCATAGTCTGGTGGGAATTCAGCTGGATTTTTCTGTTGCCATGGAATTATCAGGTAGATACACGTATCATCACCTCTTGCCTCCAAGCAGAGAAATGCCTTCTAATAAGATCATCACGATTGGAACATGTTTGATTCTTAACCAACATTTTTCAAAGGTTTTTCACAGGTGCGTCTCTCACAGCAGCTTTTTACATCTTTTCCAATTCAACCAATATACAGAGATCACCATATGATGCATCATTACATAACAAAGACTCCTTTGAAAGGAATCTGGATCTCACTCAGACCTACATGTACAGTATGGAGTATCTCCAGCTCCACAGGCCATGGGTTTAGCCTACCACAAGTGCTGGGATGACTGTGAAGCAAACTCAAGAAACAATAGGAAGAGTGTTTACCAGAGTGAGGGCACCATGTGCAGGAGGGATTACCACAGCATTATGACTGCAAGACGCTTCGCCATCTGGGCACACAGCAAAGAAAAGGAAGAGTATAATGAGGAAGAGGGCTGATTAAAAGGACAAATGTGGGATGGAAGCTTTTTTTTACATCTCAGAAATAGAACAGGTGAGGTTTGCATGTTTGGGGATTACGTTTCCAGGCCTTGAGGCTTCGCTGGTGAATGGAGCTTTTTCTTTTTTTAACTTTGCACATTGGTCACTTATTCCCATTAATATCATACACTCACTGGATATTTTATTAGGGAAGGCTTGCTCGCACCAGGTTCATCCCCATTTTTCCTTCAGAACTTCCTTAATTCTTTGTAGCATGGATTCAACAAGGTGCGGGAAAAATTCTTCCAAGAAATGGAAATGATAGAAATAGAAATGATGATTATGTGGAGGACGACACAGAGCTCTCAGTTATCACTCCTTCTTTATTCCTCTCCAACATCAATTGACACATCGCGCCACAAAACACAGCAACACACTTCCTCAACAATGGGTGTTGAGGGAACGGCTGAACCAGGGGGTGGGGAACTGACAGAGGGAAAACCAGCCCGGGAGCGAGGCTGGCACTGGCAGTCAGAAAAAGCTGCAGACAACTCGGGCTCCGTTGGTTGTGGGGCGCTCCTGGGGGAAAAAACAGAATCCATCAGCCCGGTGGCAGATGGGCGGCCGCGGCAAGGGTCCTGGGCCCGGACCACCTGATCATCCTGCAGAACATGTGCAGGCTTAAGTCTGTCAACAGAGACAACCTCCTGCTGACCACCAAAGTCCAAAATGAAATGTTTTTCGCCCAGTTTAAGAACCCTGTATGGTCCGTCATATGGTGGACGCAGCGGAGTCCTATGGGCATCGTGCCTGACGAAAACGAAACGAGCAGAGTCCAACGACCTCGGAACAAAAGTGACAGGCAGGCAGTGGTGCACAGGGCCAGGAACAGGAAACGAGTCTCTTGGGGGGCGAAAAGGCAGCACAGAGGTATCAAAAGACAGGATAGGGGCTCTCAGGTAAGAATTCCCCGGGGACCCGGAGGGGCTGGCCGAGGACCAGTTCAGCCGGGGAAACCCCGAGGTCTTCTTTAACCGTGCTACGCAATCCCAGCAAAACCCACGGAAGACGGTCGACCCAGTCCCCACCTGTTAAGGAAGCCCGGACCGCAGCCTTGAGTGACCGGTGAAACCGCTCATACATCCCGTTAGGTTGCGGGTGGTACGCTGTGGTGCGGTGGACCTTGACCCCCAGGCAGCCATTGCAGACCAAAGCTCAGAAACAAACTGGGGCAAAAAATACATATGTATTTTTTGTCTGCTTATTCTGTTGGTTTTTGTTTTTTGCCCTTTTTCCTCATCCCTCTTCTCAGCTGTTTTCCTTTCCCTCTTTCTTTCTCCCCTTTCTTTCCCCCAGTCAAGTCTGTCTCGTATTCACCAAGTGAAAATAAAATAAACAATAAAAGGTGAATCAAATGGACCATTACGGCAAGGCTGGGATGGTCAATTTGGTAAAGTAAATCCGTTGGGCATCTTTCTTCGCCTTTAGACAATAATTCTGATGGCAAAAGAACCAAACGGGACAGGTTAAAAAAAGAAAAAAAAAAAAAAAAGAAACAAACTGGGGGCCCCTGTCCAAGGTAATGTCAGCAGGGGGACCGAAACGCGAAACCCACATTGACAAAAATGCTCTGGCTACCGTCACCGTTGTCATGGATGCCAGGGGTACCGCCTCCGGCCGCCTGGTCGTGCGGTCCACCACAGTCAAAAGGTGCGTGAAACCCGGTGACTGTGGCAAGGGACCAACCAGGTCCACATGAACGTGATCGAAACGCCTACCAGGGACGCGGAAAGGTTGGCATGGGATACAAACCGCCGCCCAGTCTTTCACCGTTTTGCGAAGGCCCGGACAAACGAACCTAGTGCTGACCAGCTTGACCGAGGCCCGGACGCCTGGATGAGAGAGGGCATGCACCGAGTCAAAAACACGACGATGCCATGAAAGGGGAACCACCGGGTGGGGGCGGCCAGTAGAAACGTCACAAAGCAGGCGCGGACCGCCGTCCCACACAGGGGTGTCCTCCAGCACGAGGCCCGTTTTCGTTGACTGAAGGGCAAGGACGTCCGGGTCAGCACGTTGCTCAGCAGCATCCCCAAGAACTCCTGCAACGCTCTAACCGACGTGGGGCGCGGAAAAGCCGAAACAGCCTGGACTCTGTCGGGCAACGGAACCACACCTTCAGCGGAAATGCGGTGCCCGAGGAAATCCAGAACAGGCAACCCAAACTGGCACTTGGAAGGGTTGATAATCAGGCCCTGTGCTGCCAAACGCTGGAAAACCTGGCGCAGATGGGACTCGTGCTGGCTCGCTGAGCAGCTGGCCACCAATATATCGTCCAGGTAAACAAAAACGAACGGCAGCCCACGGAGTCCATCAGCCGCTGAAAGGTCTGGGCGGCACCTTTCAGGCCAAACGGCATGCGCAAAAACTCGAACAAACCAAAGGGGGTAATGACAGCGGTTTTAGGAACGTCTTCGGTGCGCATGGGAACCTGGTGATACCCCCGCACCAAGTCAATTTTAGAAAAAATTGAGGTTGGCAGAAAAATCCTGAATGTGGGGGATGGGGTAACGGTCATTCTCCGTGGCATTATTTAAACGGCGGAAATCTCCGCATGGCCGCCACCGACCATCTGATTTGGGCACCATGTGAAGCGGAGAGGCCCATGCGTTGTTCGAGCGCTGTACAATGCCAAGGCGCTCCATGGCTGCAAACTCTTCCCAAGCGACGGAAAGTTTCACGGGGTCAAGGCGGCGCGCGCGCGCGTGAACACCGGGGGCCCGACCATGGGAATATAATGCTCAACCCCGTGCTTTGTTACCGTGCTAGCGAAATTAGGGACAGACATGCTCGAGTCAGGGGTCACCAATGTGGAGGTAAGCATGGACGACACAGAGCTCTCAGTTCTCACTCCTTCTTTATTCCTCTCCAACATCAACTGACACACCGCGCCACAAAACACAGCAACACACTTCCTCAACACTGGGTGTGAGTGGAGCCCTCTAGTGGTCCACCACAATTGTGTAGTTGCTGCAAATTTGTCAGTTGCACATCTATCCAAATGTCCTGCTCCACCACATCCCAGAGGTACTGTTTGTGTACAAAGACGTCACTGTCATGGCTGTCAGTGACGTCATTGTGGTCATTAGGGTATGGACAAGGTTAGCAACAATATTCAAGTATGCTCTGGCACTAAGTTCATACTAAAGGGCCAAACATTTTGTAGAAGAAAATACCCTTGAACATCACTACACTACCAGGAGCAACCTGGTGCTATATTTAAAGATAGAGTAGGATTACTGTGGGTAGGTTAAAGACACAGTACCAACAATGTCACTGGACCAGGAAATGTTTTCCCAGTCCAGTTTTGTTTGGCTGTGTAAACTGGCTCAGTTTCCTCTTCTTAGCTGACAGGAGTGGCACCAGTGTGCTCTTCTGCAACTATGGGGGTGTCCAAATTCATGGGCTGCATCCTCCTGAGGCATTTGTAGACTGATTACAGCCTTCAGCGCATCGCTGTCCAAATTCGTAGACTCCTCCGAATGTGGCCGACAAATGCATCCTCCTTTTCCCCGAATTTGAAGGATGGGTCGGGTGTATCCTTCGTGGCCCACCACATCCCAGAATTCATAGTGCGGCCCAGCCAATTCCAGTTTTCAACAATGGCGGCCGCTACTTAGTTTAAATATTACTCTTATTAGTCTTTCTGGGTCACAAAATAAAGTTTTAACATATTTTCAGACGAGTATGTAGCTCTGTAAACTTAAAATATCTGCTTGGTTTCAAGACATCACATATTTGCAAAAGTGCTCCAATGTTTTTGGAGATGTCTGTTACCCACCAGCTCGATAGCTAGCCGAGAGCTCGAGGGTCACTAGAGCTGCCGAGAACAGCGAACTCCCAACACATCAAATGTTATTGTTTGGCTTTTTCAGTGTTTTATTTGTTCATGACCAGAGATGGGCAGTAACGCATTACTTGTAACAAGTTACTGTAATCCAATTACTTTTTTCAAGTAACGAGTAATGTAAGGGATTACCATTGCAAAAATGGTAATTAGATTACCGTTACTTTCCCGTAGGGACGCTGCGTTACTGCGTTACTAGAACCGTGAGATTTCGCGAGAATGTCTCATGACAGTGTCGTAAGCGAGTGCGACATTCATGACAACAGCTGTGTGCAGAGTGCGGCAGAGAGTATGAGCGTGCAGCGTTTAAAGCGTGGAAGTACTGACCTTATTTTGAGTTTGATTCCATAAAAAGTGACAAAAACATTAGTGTCCGTTGTGCGTGGGAAGAAAACTTCTTTTTACAGCGAAAAAACCCCTAAACTTCCTGTAGACTGGAATGGGAAATTCACAGAGAAACTCACGGAGTCTTCATCTGACCGCTGCGGCACACCTGCACCAGGGTAAACCTCCGCCTACCCCAGTCCTGCTTTACAGGTGAAAATAGAGCAACTAGCCTTTGACTTTATATATTTTCTGCTGTGTTTTACTTGCATCTATTTGAAAGAGTGAGTGTAAACACAAAAAATATTTTATTTTATGTGCTGGAATGTGCGGAAAATAGGTTTAAATGTTAAACAAATTTCTTCCAGTCAGAGAATGTTGCATATAATTTAATTTTTGCTTGATGCATAAAGTTAAAAGATTAAAACTAATAAAACAAGTTTTAAAAAGAGACGTTTCCATTTGATTACATTTTATATGATGGATTATGCAGAAAAAGTAGAATTGGGCTGAAAGATCTATCGCTTTATCACCTATTCAGGTTGTAAATCGTGTTTTTAAAAAGTAACTAAGTAACTAAGTAACTAAGTAATTAATTACTTTTGAAAATAAGTAATCAGTAAAGTAACGGGATTACTTTTTGGGGGAAGTAATCAGTAATTAGTAACTGATTACTTTTTTCAAGTAACTTGACCAACACTGTTCATGACTAAATCAGTTTGGCTGAGATTAAAGTTGTTAGATTAGATAAAATAAAACTTTATTATTCCCTCGGGTGACTTCCTCCTTGGTTTTCACACAGCTGAATAAACGTCAAACAGAAAACTGATTAAACAGAAGTGTGAGACGGTCAAGAGTTTACTCCAGTGTTCTGTTATATTTTAGATAGAAAGGAGCAGACAGCCGAGTTTATTAAACTCCACCGAGACAGCGGTGATGCAAATCTGAAGGCTAGACCGTCCAATTTCACAGCTGTTTACTTCTGGCCTTCTCAGTCTTCGGAGGACCCGGCCCACGTAGACCGCGAAGGACTGGTCCTCAACAGGATGCAGCCTATGAATTTGGACACGGCTTATATCTCATCTTGCTCAAGGTTTACCATATTGTACTCCTTGGTTAGTGTTAAGAAAGATTTGTGGTTTGGGTTAAAATACAGTCTTGTATGCTATATAGCTAATTTTTGTACATTACTTAATGATAAGTTAAACAGATATTATCCATTATCCAAGTAGCATTATAAGACTATGGATTTTTAAAATATATGTGTATATATATATTTATATATATATAAAATTCCCCACTTGCCCCTGCGGGCGGTCGATCCATCAAGCTCGGGTCCTCTACCAGAGGCCTGGGAGCTTGAGGGTCCTGCGCAGTATCTTAGCTGTTCCCAGGACTGCGCTCTTCTGGACAGAGATCTCCGATGTTCTTCCCGGGATCTGCTGGAGCCACTCGCCTATCTTGGGAGTCACCGCACCTAGTGCTCCGATTACCACTGGGACCACCGTTACCTTCACCCTCCACATCTTGTCGAGCTCTTCTCTGAGCCCTTGGTATTTCTCGAGCTTCTTGTGTTCCTTCTTCCTGATGTTGCTGTCATTGGGAACCGCTACATCGATCACTACGGCCGTCTTCTTCTGTTTGTCTACCACCACTATGTCCGGTTGGTTAGCCACCACCATTTTGTCCATCTGTATCTGGAAGTCCCACAGGATCTTAGCTCGGTCATTCTCCATCACCCTAGGGGGCGTCTCCCATTTTGACCTCGGCACTTCCAGGCCATACTCGGCACAGATGTTCCTGTACACTATGCCGGCCACTTGGTTATGGCGTTCCATGTATGCCCTGCCTGCTAGCATCTTGCACCCTGCTGTTATGTGCTGGATTGTCTCTGGGGCATCTTTACACAGCCTGCACCTGGGGTCTTGCCTGGTGTGATAGACCCCAGCCTCTATGGATCTTGTACTCAGAGCTTGTTCTTGTGCTGCCATGATTAGTGCCTCTGTGCTGTCTTTCAGTCCAGCTTTGTCCAGCCACTGGTAGGATTTCTGGATATCAGCTACCTCCTCTATCTGCCGGTGGTACATACCGTGCAGGGGCCTGTCCTTCCATGATGGTTCCTCGCCTTCCTCCTCTTTCTTGGGTTTTTGCTGCCTGAGGTATTCACTGAGCACGCTGTCAGTTGGGGCCATCTTCGTGATGTATTTGTGGATGTTTGTTGTCTCATCCTGGACTGTGGTGCTGACACTCACCAGTCCCCGGCCCCCTTCCTTCCGCTTAGTGTACAGCCTCAGGGTGCTGGACTTGGGGTGAAACCCTCCATGCATGGTAAGGAGCTTTCTTGTCTTTATGTCAGTGGCTTCTATCTCCTCCTTTGGCCAGCCTATTACCCCAGCAGGGTACCTGATCACGGGCAGGGCGTAGGTGTTGATGGCCCAGATCTTGTCCTTACCGTTCAGCTGACTCCTCAGGACTTGCCTGACCCTCTGCAGGTACTTGTTGGTTGCAGCTTTCCTAGCGGCCTCTTCATGGTTCCCATTCGCCTGCGGGATCCCCAGGTACTTGTAACTATGCTCTATGTCTGCAATGTTGTTCGATCCCCTCAGTTCTGACTACCTTCCCTCTCTTTGTTATCATCCGACTACACTTCTCCAGTCCGAACGACATTCCAATGTCATTGCTGTATATCCTGGTGGTGTGGATCAGTGAATCGATGTCTCGTTCACTCTTGGCATACAGCTTGATGTCATCCATGTACAGGAGGTGGCTGACAACTGCTCCGTTCCGTAGTCGGTATCCGTAGCCAGTCTTGTCAATGATCTCACTGAGGGGATTCAGGCCTATGCAGAACAGCAGTGGGGACAGAGCATCTCCTTGGTAGATCCCGCACTTGATGCTGACTTGTGCTATGGGCTTGAAGTTGGCCTCTAGTGTTGTCCGTCACATCCTCATTGAGTTCCTGATGAAGGCTCTCAGGGTCCGGTTGATCTTGTATAGTTCTAGACATTCCAGGCAGTGCACAGGTTTGTCAGCCTAGTCTTGCAGTGTCAGGTGACTGCTCCGTCTACCAGTAGCTGGTGTTTTGTGCCTCTGGTATTCTTGCCAATTCCTTTCTGTCCGAAATCCAAGCCAAATCCAAGATTCATAAAAAGACAAATTCACTGTACATGTCTGTATTCATGCACTTAAAAGAGGTGAAAAAAGTTAACGCTAATTATTTAATTCAATTCAGTTATATTTACATAGCTCCAAATTCTAACAACAGTTGCCTCAAGGTGTTTTATATTGTAAGGTAAAGAACCAGCAATAATACAGAGACAACAGAGAAAACCTCAAGAATCATAAGACGTCCTACTAGCAAGCATGGTGATAGTAGGAAGGAGAAACTTCCTTCTAACAGGAAGAACCTTTGGCAGAACCAGGAAGGGGCGGCCATGTTGCGTCAGATAATGATCAGCTTTAACCATCAATGTTTCATTAGATAAAGAGAGAAGAGGAGAGCAAATCACAGTCTATTCCTACAATAAAGACAGGTGAAATATCTCACACAGGTAATGTGTTACATGTACTGATGTTTGGTTGTGTCACAGCTGTGAGTAATGAGTTCTGAGACACTGATTTGAAACTCTACATGATTAAATTTCATGAAATCAACATTGTCACTACATACATATAAATACAACTGAATAAAAGTCCCTGGCAATACTTTAAACTTTTCAGCCAAACTTTTTAAATCTTTTTTCAGGCCAGCTTGTAGAAAGGTGTCATGTATATTCACCTAAATCTTGTTAATTAGCATCTAAAGTTGATGCCCTGGACAAGTTTTCCCAATTAAGGAGCTTGGTATAATGTCACGGCTCAGAGAAGACCTGTGATCGGGCAGGGTGTAATTTACTGCCAAATTACACCCCAATCCTTAAAAAAATTTAATTGGTATCAAATCTGGTCAAGGTAGAGTTAGTAACTGTATCAAGCAATTTTTTTCTTTCCATTAGAGTACTACTCAGTTCTGCATTTCTAATAGTCTTATCTTTGTGCTAGAGTATTGATTTCAGGTTATCACAGAGAAATGAATCGTGAAGGACCTCTAACGAAATCCAACATGCCTCACACATGAACACACACACACACACACACACACACACACACTGAATTGTTTCCTGTAAGTCTGAGGATGGTGCTGGCCTCAGATGGAGAGAGGGAGGACTAGATGAAATATAACCCATCTGGAACCTGACCGCTGTAGAAAGAGGTGACCCCAGACCACAGTGTGTGTGTGTGTGTGTGTGTGTGTGTGTGTGTGTGTGTGTGTGTGTGTGTGTGTGTGTGTGCGCGCGTGTGTGTGTGTGTGTTCTGCTGAATGTGTATGTGTCTTGTGACAGGGCTAGGGGTCTTGGCATCCCACTGCAGGGCATGTCACATGAAGGAAGTATGGGCTGGTGAATGGTCACATCCAGCTGGGATCACATCTGGACTCCAGGGAAAGGGACAAAGACTGAACTCAGAGGACTTCTGGCCAGCTCTGAAGACATAGCACTCAAAGTCAGCAGTACCTGCTAAATGCAGCGGTCTCCAGCCACGTGTCATTCAGAGTCAGGAGCCTGCAGCTTTTCATTGTAAACTGAATTCAAATAAACTCTAATTAGTTCCTTCTTCATAGTTGTAGATGAGTTATGAAATCAGGTGCTGTAGTTTATTGAAACTTAGAGTATACAGAGTTGAGACGTTGCTGAGAACACTGAAATATCCTTATGAGGCCTTGTGAGTACATTGTGATTGGAGACAAAATGGGAAACATGCTGCTAAAAACATTGAAACCACATACTGGAGCTGATAGATGACAGTTTTACATCTTTGTCATTTCTTGAGATCAAAATGATGTAACGGCGGTCAATAGAAACAAGAATCATCCACACTTTGAGGACCATTTTCAAAGTTACACCAGCAGAATTCTTACTGACATTATAAGAGTTCGTTCATGGAAATCCTTGAATGCATGTATATGTGTAACCTATGACAGATATGTTCATTGCCTGTTAAGCATGATGGGCCACAGTGTCAGTGTCTAAGCAGAACAGGAGCTACAAAGTCAAACTGTATCATCTTTGCCTCAAAGGGATTTGTAGCTCTCTTTAACTGAGTGTAACTAACAAAGATCTGAGTGACAAATTCCGGTGCACTGCTGAGGTAGTCTGTTGTCAAAGACAACTGTCCCTCTGAGGCCCTTTTTGTGTGCATTTAGGGTTTTGTTCCCCCTCCCCCTTCTATTTCCAACCATTAGTGCCTGCAGATCTGTGCAGATAAGGAGGGATGGTTGCAGGGCTGCCGCAGCCTCTCAATCAGGCCAGCGAGGCCTTTGGCATCGAGCCCAGATGGAGACAGAAAACACTGGAGGCTGCACAGAGGAGTTTTTGGTGAAGGAGGGATGATTGGAGGGGAGGATAGATTATGGGGGGTGAAATCACCCCGGCCTGAGGTGCGGGTTAAGATACTCTCTCTAGCTCTTTTGGTGGTGTTCCCTTCACAGAAACACACCAGTCAGTTCTCAATGTGCTTCTTTGCTTCCAATAGCCAAAAATAATTTGGCAAATGGTCCTCTGACCAAGCAGTACTGTTACATGCCCACCATGCAGGTCCCACCCAACTGCAGGTCCCTGGTATAACAGATCTTCTCAAATACTCAACAAACAACAAACACTGACTAGTTTAATTATTTAATTATTTAATTAAAGCCACCATCCTAAGAAACCCCTAACCATAATACATACAGGAGTGCCACCAGGGATTCAGACATTTCTACATTCAGCCTCCGTCTCCTCATCATTTCCATCCTCATTTCCTCACCGTGTTAAGATGCTTATTTTCTATCTCTTGATCTGCAAGTCATCCTTAAACCTTTTAACATGGCTCTGGCCCCGCAAACTAATCATATTCCATAAATATTTAAAAAGGGCAGAAATCTGCTGGAGGTTGCCTTATCTGGAGCCCTGACGATAATCATCTTAACCAAGACCATTATGATTTTAATTACCCGTCTTTGATTTCCTAAGTCGGAAGCGTGGTTATTCCTGGCCCCTTACGGTAGATTTCAGGTTAAAAGGGTCTCTGGGATTAGCTCCCCCTGATAATTGAGTCCATGTCAAAACGTAGATTTATCCGTGCAGAGATGTTTAAAGTTAAAATCTACAGATCCCCTTTCTTTAGCCAATCAGAGTGATGTTACAGAGCTGATTCTGAAAGATGCCACTGGCTGCTGATTCCTTCAAACAGTCGAGAATCGAGGGTGACAGCACCCAGGTTTTATTTCCCAAACACATTATTCTGCTTCCTTTGAATAACTCAGAGACTCAAACTGGAAATTTTCTTCTCTTTTCCTGTGTTTCATTTTTTGGTTCATTTTTTGGTTCATGAGTATAAGTGACTATTCCCTCTCTATCGTGGTCCCGGGTGTTTGGATCCAGGGTTTTTAGACTTTTACGTAAATACTTGTTAAGTATCTGTTTGATTCTTAGCATGCTTACTGTGCACATCCTTCTGTCTTCATACATGTGTGTTAGTGTTAAGTTGCTTTCTCAGTATTGTCTGTTACCTCCTTATATGTCAGGACCTCAGTTTTATTTGTTAGAGTTATTGTATAGCTGGTTATTGTTTTCTGTTTAGTTTTTCATCACCTCCTGTTACTCTGTCTTTTACTACCATTGCCTGCATCTCGTTACCCTGCTGTTCTTCATGTGTTTAAATAGTGCTGTCTTTGTCACATCACCCTTTCTCACGTGTTCCCTGACTGGACTCAGAGTCTCAAACCTGTGATGATTTTTCTTTTATTGGGCTGCCCATGTCCAGCTCTCCTACACAGAGCCATGGCTCAGCCTCTCCAACTTATCACCGCTGCCCAGAATTTCATCCTCATTGGTATCGAGCCCCAGCCAGCTCTCAGCCAGCTCCTCGTGCTGTGTGGGCTGGGTGTCGTGGTTGTGGTCCTGGGTCTTGGACCTAGGAGTTTAAAGTTTTTGGATTATTTGCTGTTGATTCTTAGTTTGCTCATTGTTTACATTTTTATGTTCATACTTTTTTAGTATTTTGCGTTTTTCGTTATTAATTTCACTGTCATAGTAAGTTTCTGGCAGGATCCAACTAACAGACTCAAACAAGAATACTTAGCAAATAATCTTTATTCTGTTGTATTTATATAGCAAATCACAACAGCAGTTGCCTCAAGGTGCTTAATATTGTAAGGAAAATACCCTGTAATAATACAGCGAAAACAAATAAGACCCGTGCAATCATATGAGCCCCTGAGAGCATGTGCTTTGGTGACAGTGGGAAGGAAAAACTCCCCTTTAACAGGAAGGCAAGGCAAGGCAAGTTTATTTATGTAGCACAATTCAACAACAAGGTGATTCAAAGTGCTTTACAGAGACATTAAAAACAAAAACAAATAAAAAGCATAATTTAAATTTGATTAAAACAAGCAAACAAACAAACAAACAAAACAGTATATAAAATCAGAACTGTAGATAAAATCAGAACAGTAGATAAAATCAGTAGTTAAAAAGTAGGTTTTGAAATTTAAACTTAAGTGTGGATTTGGTGCTTTATTCAAATGCAGCTGAGAATAGGTGAGTCTTCAACCTGGATTTAAATAAACTGAGTGTTTCAGCTGATCTGAGGCTTTCTGGGAGTTTGTTCCAGATATGAGGAGCATAAAAGCTGAATGCAGCTTCTCCGTGTCTGGTTCTGACTCTGGGGACTGATAACAGACCGGATCCAGATGACCTGAGGGATCTGGAAGGTTTATACTGGGTCAGGAGGTCACTGATGTATTTCGGTCCTAAACCATTCAGAGCTTTATAGACCAGCATCAGAACTTTACAGTCTATCCTCTGACGGACAGGCAGCCAGTGTAAAGACCTCAGAGCTGGACTGATGTGGTCCACTTTTTTGGTCTTAGTGAGGACTCTAGCAGCAGAGTTCTGAATGAGCTGTAGTTGTCTGACTGATTTTTTAGGTAGACCTGTAAAGATGCTGTTACAGTAATCAAGCCTACTAAAGATGAATGCATGGACTAGTTTTTCCAGGTCCTGTTGAGACATCAGATCTTTTATCCTTGAAATATTCTTGAGGTGATAGTAAGCTGATTTTGTTATTGTCTTAATGTGTTTTTCTAAGTTTAGGTCTGCATCCATCACTACACCCACATTTCTCGCCTGGTTTGTGGTTTTTAGGTGTATAGATTGAAGTTCTCTGGTGACCTGTAATCGTTTTTCTTTTGCACCAAAGACTATTACCTCAGTTTTACTTTTGTTTAGCTGGAGAAAATTGTGGCACAACCAGTCATTAATTTCCTCAATGCATTTACCAAGAGCCTGTACAGGGCCTCGGTCTCCTGGTGACATTGTGATATCGGGGCGATCGTGGCTCAAGAGTTGGGAGTTCGCCTTGTAATCGGAAGGTTGCCGGTTCGAGCCCCGGCTTGGACAGTCTCAGTCGTTGTGTCCTTGGGCAAGACACTTCACCCGTTGCCTACTGGTGGTGGTCAGAGGGCCCGGTGGCGCCAGTGTTCGGCAGCCTCGCCTCTGTCAGTGTGCCCCAGGGTGGCTGTGGCTACTATGTAGATTGCCATCACCAGTGTGTGAATGGGTGGACGTCTGGATATGTAAAGCGCTTTGGGGTCCTTAGGGACTAGAAAGCGCTATATAAATACAGGCCATTTACCATATTTGTGTGTCATCTGCGTAGCTATGATAGTTTATTTTGTTGTTCTTTATAATCTGTGCCAGTGGGAGCATGTAAATGTTAAACAGAAGGGGTCCCAAGATGGAACCTTGGGGAACTCCACATGTGATACTTGTCTGCTCAGATGTGAAGTTACCTATTGATACAAAGTATTTCCTGTTTTCTAAGTATGTTTTGAACCAGTTTAGTACAGTTCCTGAAAGACCTGCCCAGTTCTCCAGTCGTTTGAGTAATATGTTGTGGTCAACTGTATCAAATGCTGCACTGAGATCCAGTAAAACTAAGACTGACATTGTTCCACTGTCTGTGTTCAGACATATGTCATTAAACACTTTGGTCAGAGCGGTTTCAGTGCTGTGGTTCTGTCTAAAGCCTGACTGGAAGGCATCATAGCAGTTATTCTGTGTTAAAAAGTAATTGAGCTGTTGAGAAACTGCTTTTTCAATGATCTTACTTAAAAATGGGAGATTTGAGATCGGCCTGTAGTTATTCATTTGTGTCTTGTCAAGATTGTCCTTTTTCAGTAGAGGTTTAAATACAGCAGTTTTTAGTGGTTCTGGAAGCACAACTGACATTAAAGAAAAGTTGACGATCTGTAACAGGTCTGACTCCAAAGTCGTTGTGACCTTTTTGAAAAAACTTGTTGGCAGGACATCTAAACAGCAAGAGGAGGAGTTCAGTTAACCTAAGATGTCCTCCAGGTCTTTGCTGTTAATAGGGTGAAACTGTTTGATGGTGTTTAAACAGTTTTTCGGTGGAGACAGTACATTTCCTGGATCTGCTGTTGATGTATTAATTGCTTGTCTAATCTTTTGGATTTTTTCTGTGAAGAATTTGGCAAAGTCATTGCAGGCCATGGTCGATTGAAGTTCAGCTGCCACTGACACAGGAGGGTTTGTTAGCCTGTCAACTGTAGAAAAATAAGACCCGAGCGTTATGACTGTTTTTGGTGATGATGTCAGAGAAGTAGGACCTCCTTGCACTCCTCAGTTGTAAGTTATAATTGTGAAGTTTCTCTTTATAGATGTCATAATGAACCTGGAGGTTTGTTTTTCTCCATCTGTGCTCAGCTTTCCTACACTCTCTTTTTTCATTTTTCACCAGTGTGGAGTTTCTCCATGTAGACTTCTTCCTTTCAGAGATAACCTTCACCTTAATGGGAGCAATAGTGTCCATTACATTTAACATTTTAGCATTGAAGCTATTGACGAGCTCATTGACTGAACCTCTGGACAGGTCAGGTGTTAATGGGAAGACCTGGTTAAAGATCTCACTACTGTGTTCAGTTATACACCGTTTTGTGATCACTGCTGTTGATATATTTGTGTGGGCTGAGATTTTACTTTCAAAGAAAACACAGTAATGATCAGACAGGCCCACATCAGACACAGTAACCTTTGAAATGCTCAGGCCCTTGGAGATCAGTAGGTCAAGAGTGTGTCCTCTATTATGTGTGGCCTCTGTTACATGCTGAGTCAGCCCAAAGTTGCCCAGAGTGTTACTCAGGTCTTTAGTCCCTTTGTCCTGAGGGTTGTCCACATGGATGTTAAAATCCCCAACAATAATTACACAGTCGAAATCAACACAGATCACATACAGCAGTTCACTGAGGTCATTAAAAAAGTCTGTGCAGTATTTGGGAGGCCTGTAAACATTAAGAAACACAACTTTGGATGGGGCCTTCAGCTGTAAAGCCACATATTCAAAAGACTGAAAACTTCCAGGAGATAGCTGCTTACATTGAAATGATTCATTAAATAAGACAGCAACCCCTCCTCCTCTCCTGCTCACCCTGGCCTCACTGATAAAACTGTAGTTAGGAGGGGTCGACTCGATGAGAACAGCTCCACTGTTACTTTGGTCCAACCAAGTTTCAGTTAAAACATAAAATCAAGGCTGTGCTCGGTGATTAAATCATTAATTAAAAATGTTTTCCCAGCTAAAGATCTAACGTTTAATAAAGCCAACTTAAGTGTTTTAGAGGTATTATTTGCCCCCTCGTGTTTGGGAGCAGTCTGTGGCACACAAGGTATGTTTACTATATTTAAAGATCTTTAAACATCAGACTGCGGAGACAGGGCATGAAGGTGGTAAGGAGGAACTAAGGGGGGCGAGGCTGGGCAATGTAACTTCGATTGCTCTGTTGAGGGCGGGGCCCGATGGCGAACCTTTGGCTGCTCTGGTGGGGGGTTTATGGGGGACAAAAAGGGATTGGGCCGGGGGGTAGATCTGAGCCCAGCATTGACCCGCTCCATCATCTCCTCAGTGAATTTCAGGTGTGGGGAGGAGGGAGAAAGGGAGGGGGAGGAGGGTGATGGCCTGTCAGGGGTTTGGGGGACTGGGGAAGGTCGTGGTCCCTGGTCGTGGTCGTTGGTGTTGTTGAGAGAGTTAGAGGCAAATAGGGACCCCTCTTCTTGCCTCAGATGTCTCTCCTTTCTGAGGCTCTTCCCGGGTGGGGGCAGATGGAGCTCCTCCTCAAGGTTTCTGCTGGGCTTTGTCTGTTCTCGGAGTACTGTTTGTTCCTCTTTATGAGATAACTCCTCGTTTATCTCAGCCTTGGCACCAAGCACAGGTGGATGACGAGTTAATAAAACAAGTTGGAGGTGAACAGTTTCACCCCAGACTTGTTAAAATTAAATCCATTTGCTTTAAACAGATGCCTGCGTTCCCAAAAAATATTAAAGTTGTTGATAAAATGCACTGAGTGGTCAGTACATGCTGATATGAGCCATTTATTCAGTGCAAACAATCTCCTGAATCTCTCGTCTCCTCCTCTGACGGGCGGTACAGGTCCACTGATGAATACAGCTGCATTCAGAGAGTTTACAGTGTTTAATAATCCAGTAAAGTCCCGTTTCAGAACCTCCGACTGTTGTTTGGACACATCGTTTGACCCTGTATGCAGAACAATGTTTGTCACGGTTGGATATTCATCTGCAATTTGAAGAATTCTCTCCTTTAGGTTGTTGACCATGTCCTTAGGAAAGCAGAGGACTTTAGTGTTCTTACCGCACATCCTTTGTACATCCTTTACGGCAGAGTCACCTACAATCAGAGTTTCAGGCCTAGCCTTTAGCTTTCCCTGTGGCCTTTTACTTTTCAACAGATTTTCAGACCTTACTTCGCTACTTTTAGATGGATGGTTGTCCGATATAGATCCAGGGTCCTTTGATAGTGGAGCAAATCTGTTCTGCAGTTTCACATTCAGTTGTTTTGGAGGTTTGTTGTTAACCTTCCTATTCACGGTTGTCCAGTCCTGTTTCCTCCCGTATACAGGGGTAGAAGTGCTTCTCTGTCTCGTAGGAAGTGAAGGCCAGTTGGTTTCAGAGATTTCAGCTCGCTGTGCTCTGCCTGTGATACGTCCTCCCCCTTCCAGGAGACATGATTTATGTCTTGGTTTTGCACCAAGACAGTCCAAGGGGGGATTATCGCTTGAGGATTTATAATAATGCACAGAGTCTACTTTCTTGGTCATGTTATCTGTGCTCCTTAGCTGTGTATTAGCTTGCTCATCGCCATTGCTTTGAATCAAAGGCAAGGTTGTTTCATTTCCGCACAGTCCATTTACCTCCACGTTTACTTCTAAGCGATGAATTTTTGTCTCCAGTACTGCAATCTTCTGCAAGAGGCTGTGGTAGTCATCTGTGGAGAGGGAAGGTATCTTGTTGCTAGTTAGCCTAGCGGTTAGCACCTTTCCAGGCTATTGAGGCTGTTTGGTGCCCAGACGCTGTAATCAGGCTTCAGCTGTGTCTAGGCCACAGACACACGGAGCGCTGAGGATAAGGTAACTATAAAAATGTTGCTGTTTCTGTTAAGAACACTTTAGTCCTAATGATCTATAAGTGTCCAGAAGCTCTCGCAGGTAAGCTCATACAGAAAAAAGGGAAAAAATCAGCATAAAAATCAATAAAAATCAATAAAAGAAGCAAAGCATTTAAAGAGCAAAGAGAGAAAGCGTCCACACTCACAAAAGGGGTGGAGAAGGAAGAAACCTCCGGCAGAACCAGGCTCAGGGAGGGGCGGGGCCATCTAAAACAGGACCAAGACACCATAAAGAGAGCGAGAGATTAATAATGATTGTGACAAAGTGAATGATAAAGACATGTGAGTGACGTTGGTTCAGGACTTTTGCCAGAGAATAGAGGTCATTTAAACCTACAACTCTGCTGTAAAGTGACATTTGTAACTACAGCACCAGGTGTGCTTGTTTCAGCAGCCACACATGCTATATTTGATTTGATCTATAAATATATTTCCATATAAACCTTTAACCCTGCATAACAATGATTTTTATGTTTGCAGCCCACAGATTCTGTCAGCTAGGACTTCAGAGTAAAAGTATTTGTAGCTACGCCTCTTTGTCACCTGATGACGTCCTAGTTACTCCTAGATGCTAACATCATCATTGAAAGTGTAATGTTTGATAAAGTGTCTACTTTAACCCCCTGAGGTTTAAGTATTGTAGTTACCCTCACCCCAATGTTTTAGAAAGTGAACAGGGAGCAGTTTGATGTGTGTTAGAGGCAGTGTTGTTCAAGTTACTTGAAAAACGTAATTAGTTACTTATTACGGATTACTTCTCCAAAAAAGTAATCCTGTTACATTACTGATTACTTATTTTCAAAAGTAATTTGTTACTTATTACTTAGTTACTTTTAAAAAACATGGCACACAACCTGCAAACTTAATAAAGCAATAGACCTTTCAGCCCAATTCTATTTTTTATGCATAATCCATCAAATAAAAATGTAATCAAATGAAAAAGCCTCTTTTTAAAAATTGTTTTATGAGTTTTAATCTTTTAACTTTATACACATTGCATTAACCATAAATTTAATTATATGTAACTGTTTTTGACATGAAGAAATTGTCCAACATTTAAACCTATTTTCTGCATATTCCAGCATATAAATTAAAATCATGTTTTGTGTTTACACTCACTCTTTCAAATAGATGCAAGTAAAACACAGCAGAAATAAGTAAAGTCAAAGATTCAGCAGCACTAGCTTATTTTTCGGACCATAAGGCGCACTGTCGATGAACGGGTCTGTTTTCATACATAAGGCACACCGGATTATCCGTCAGATAAGTCAAACTTTACTCAACTCATTCTTCTTGCTTCGTCCTCTTCCATACCATTGATTCATTAATGCTGAATTCTCTGGCAGCTGCTCTCTTCCCATGTTGTTGCAGTATATTAATAACTAACCTCGTATTGTGGATGGATTATCTCAGTTGTTCTCCTGACTGAAGTTTGGTAAAGCAGGAAGCACCTTTGACTACGATGACCTGGATGACTGAGAACCTTCACAGACAGACGTAAAGCAGGAAGTAACAAGTCAGAAGAACATTTAGCACGAGACAGTGGTGTGTGATACTGCAATCCAAATAGAAACTACAATGGAACAACTGAAGTTTGGTCCGTTTACAGCATCCTGCCATGCGACTGCATTTGTCCCTAACCATCGGGAACCCTCACGTTAACTTTTATCGAGTGGAAAAAAGTTAGCGTTCATCCTCCAGCTTCACTGTTTATGCTATGCTAACATAGCTGTATAGCTAGCAATCACTTAGCACATCATTATATACCAGCTAGCCCAACTTCAGTAACCCTACAAACGTCACAGCTGTTTAGTTTTCTGTCTTCATTTATGTTGGAAGTGATAGCAGAGCTGTACGTTTGAATGTTTCAGAAATCTCTCAGTCAGAACATGCTATATCAAGCTTAGGTGGAAACTAGCAAGCTAACTTCCTGCTAACTTCTAACTCCGTTAAATTTAATAAATTCGGTTTTCATGGATGCCTGGATGTTAAACTTAATTGTTACACCTGGTAAAGCAGCAACACTGATCATTTTATTAAAGATGAAAGAATTTAGACAGTTTTTAATTCTCAGTGATGCCGCAGTGTTCGTTTGACTTTGGGACCTGAAGCAGACGGAGTTTAGGACCCAGATTACTCCACGAGGCTCCTGACTATGGTAGCCATAATGCTCCGACAATCCATCAAGCTGTGCGGCTTCGTAGCTTAGCAAAGTCGTACTAAAACATTTTTGACAGATTTTTGCGTACCACATAAAATCGGTTTGAGGTCAGTAAGCACAACCAGAGTTCATACATAAGGCGCACTGTCAATTTTTGAGAAAATTAAAGGATTTTAAGTGCGCCTTATAGTGCCGAAAATACGGTAAGTCTTGTTGCTCTTACATCTATTGTCACCTGTTTAGGAGGAGTGGGGCAGGTTGAGGTTTGCCCGGTGCCACAGTGGGCATGTCAGTGGGGGGATCCGGGGGTTTCTCTGTGAATTTCACATTCCCGTGGCAGCGTGCTCGGTGCTTGCTCAGATTTGAAGTTTAATTTTTTGCTGTAGAAAGAAGTTTTCTTCCCATGCAGAGTGTACAGGGGACGCTAATGTATTTTTTAACTTTTTACAGACTCAAACTCAAAGTAATGTAAATACATCCAAGCTTTAAACAGTGCATGGTCGTACTCTCCTGCACTCCATATTCTCCCATATACTCCAAGGTAATCTCTTACATTACTTGTTACTTGAAAAAAGTAATCGGATTTCAGTAATGCCTTACTTGTAATGCCTTACTGCCCACTGTTAGAGGGAATGATAATTCTTATCGTCACAGCTTTGCTGAGACAGCAGGTCTCGGGTTTACATCTAGAGTTATGCCTCCTTGGTCCTCCCAGGTTTAGACCTCGGACCATCAGGGTTTAGAAGGTCTTAATGTTGCCACTGATAGTGGATGCACTACCCTCTAACACATGGGTTTCATTCATTGAACACCCAACACATACTGGCAACTACTTGAGTTTTGCTTGGCTCTAGCTTGCACTTAAAGTATTATCAGAAACCATAGACACATACAGTACACCACCTGGTGTCTGTGTGCATGTTTATAGTGCCAAGGAGGCAGGAAGCATACTTCTCCTTGCTCTAGGCCATCACCATTGCTGCTGTTGCCAAAGCATGTAGCCCTGCAGACAGCCAAACCTCATTGTGAATAAAGAGGAACATGCTGTCTGGAAAGCGCTGATCTGGCTTTGTCTGTACCCAAACCAATGACCCAACCAACTCCCTCCATCCCACCCCTACATCTGCTTCGAAATAGCAAGAAAGCGACTACAAGGAAGAGGCTACGAGTAACTCCATCAAAGAAAACGTGTGGATACCTGCACAGCTGTAAGGCTAATATAAACACTGTATGCATTCACATGGGAGCTGTCACAGGGCCCATCCAAGCCCACGTATTGGCACAAAGGGACACTGGTACACTCACACAGACTGTCACAGGGTTTTAATAATTATGATAATTATGTCTGAAAAAATTAACTTAGAATCCAGAGTTTTTTATGCTCAACAGGCTCTTTGCATTTTTACTGCCAGCTTGTTAAGTGTGCTCACCGTCCAACAAGCTACTTACACAGAAAACGGCTCATGAGTCATAAGATAATCACTGTTAACATATAAAAGTCTTTTTCCTTGGGGCTACAGAGTCAGCGTAGTACGAATAGAGGACAGAGGCAGTTCACTTGCCTCCTGGACGTTTTAGAAATTAAAATCAGTCCTTTTAAAGAGCACAAGAAATACAACTTAACACCCAAAGGCCTCATTTTCTAGATTCATGTGTCCTTCTCAGTTCACAAATAAAATTTTTATCATTAGAGAAAAAATTACCAATAATCATCCCACAGATGTAACATTATCTACAGCTACTTTTAGTACCATCAATGTTAAGTTAGACTCTTTTTCTCCAATTGATCTTTCTGAGTTAACTTCAATAATTAATTCCTCCAAACCATCAACGTGTCTTTTAGACCCCATTCCTACAAAACTGCTCAAAGAAGTCCTGCCATTAATTAATGCTTCAATCTTAAATATGATCAACCTATCTCTAATAATCGGCTATGTACCACAGGCCTTCAAGGTGGCTGTAGTTAAACCTTTACTTAAAAAGCATCTCTAGACCCAGCTGTCTTAGCTAATTATAGGCCAATCTCCAACCTTCCTTTCATATCAAAAATCCTTGAAAGAGTAGTTGTCAAACAGCTAACTGATCATCTGCAGAGGAATGGCTTATTTGAAGCGTTTCAGTCAGGTTTCAGAGCTCATCACAGCACAGAAACAGCTTTAGTGAAGGTTACAAATGATCTTCTTATGGCCTCTGACAGTGGACTCATCTCTGTGCTTGTCCTGCTAGACCTCAGTGCAGCGTTCGATACTGTTGACCATAATATCCTATTAGAGCGATTAGAACATGCTGTAGGTATTACAGGTACTGCACTGCAGTGGTTTGTATCATATCTATCTAATAGACTCCAATTTGTGCATGTAAATGGAGAGTCCTCTTCACCCACTAAGGTCAATTATGGTGTTCCACAGGGTTCAGTGCTAGGACCAATTCTGTTTACATTATACATGCTTCCCTTAGGCAGCATCATTAGAAGACATAGCATAAATTTTCACTGCTATGCAGATGACACGCAGCTCTATCTATCCATGAAGCCAGGTAACACACACCAATTAGTTAAACTGCAGGAATGTCTTAAAGACATAAAGACCTGGATGGCCGCTAACTTTCTGCTTCTTAATTCAGATCAAACTGAGGTTATTGTACTCGGCCCTGAAAATCTTAGAAATATGGTATCTAAGCAGATTCTTACTCTGGATGGCATTACCTTGGCCTCCAGTAACACTGTGAGGAACCTTGAGTCATTTTTGACCAGGACATGTCCTTCAATGCACATATTAAACAAATATGTAAGACTGCTTTCTTCCATTTGTGCAACATCTCTAAAATTAGAAATATCCTGTCTCAGAGTGACGCTGAAAAACTAGTTCATGCATTTATTACTTCCAGGCTGGACTACTGTAATTCATTATTATCAGGATGTCCTAAAACTCCCTGAAAAGCCTTCAGCTGATCCAAAATGCTGCAGCAAGAGTCCTGACAGGGACTAGAAAGAGAGCAGATTTCTCCTGTTTTGGCTTCCTTCATTGGCTTCCTGTTAAATCCAGAATTCAAAATCCTGCTCCTCACATACAAGGTCTTAAATAATCAGGCCCCATCTTATCTTAATGACCTTGTAGTACCATATCACCCTATTAGAGCACTTCGCTCTCACACTGCAGGCCTACTTGTTGTTCCTAGAGTATTTAAAAGTAGAATGGGAGGCAGAGCCTTCAGTTTTCAGGCCCCTCTTCTGTGGAACCAGCTTCCAGTTTGGATTCAGGAGACAGACACTATCTCTACTTTCAAGATTAGGCTTCAAACTTTCCTTTTGCTAAAGCATATAGTTAGGGCTGGACCAGGTGACCCTGAATCCTCCCTTAGTTATGCTGCAATAGACGTAGGCTGCCGGGGATTCCCATGATGCATTGAGTTTTTCCTTCCAGTCACCTTTCTCACTCACTATGTGTTAACAGACCTCTCTGCATCGAATCATATCTGTTATTAATCTCTGTCTCTCTTCCACAGCATGTCTTTATCCTGTTTTCCTTCTCTCACCCCAACCGGTCCCAGCAGATGGCCCCGCCCCTCCCTGAGCCTGGTTCTGCTGGAGGTTTCTTCCTGTTAAAGGGTTTTTCCTTCCCACTGTCGCCAAAGTGCTTGCTCATAGGGGTCATATGATTGTTGGGTTTTCTGTATTTATTATTGTGCTATCTACTGTACAATATAAAGCACCTTGAGGCGACTTTTGTTGTGATTTGGCGCTATATAAATAAAATTGAATTGAATTGAATTGAATTCACTTTAATTCACTTTTATTTCTATGACACCAAATCACAACAACACTCACCTCAAGGTGCTTTATGTTGTGAGGTGAAGCCCTACAGTATGTCATGTTACAGCCTTACTCCAGAATACATACAGCACCCCACTATGACAAAGTGAAAATAGATTGTTTCAAATTTCCATTCCAAATAAAACCTGGACTGTACATGACCACTGAAATTATTTTTGCTTTAACTGCTTTTGTGTGCACTCCGTGATAATTAGGTTCCCTAACTCAGCACACTCTTGTCTCTACAAGGCTAAAATACCAGACAACAATGGCTGACATTATGATAGCTGCATATATTATTTACATACAGTCCATGAACATCACACACATGTTGTGGGTAGCTCACAGACAGCATTTAAAGCACTGATGTCTTCTGTCAGGATAAGTGTTGCTCCCTCCTCTAAGTGAAACATATAAATATTATACCAACATTACAGTACAGCGTGTTTTCTTCTTGTGTTACATTTTAAAGCGTGTGTGGCACACCTCCCCAAAGACCCCCGATATTACATCCTAATGCACTACGCACACACACACACACACAGAATGCAGTTGCCAAACCAAACACACACAGCTGTCACACTAAGACCCCATCCAAACTAACACCTCTTCTTCTTTGTGAATATGGAGAGCGTGTTGGCAGGAGGTGCTGGCCTAATAGCCATTTAGCTGATTCCAGTGAGGAGATATTGGGGGAAAGTTGGTGGCGAAGTGCTTTCATGCCGACTGCCAGTGATGGAGAGCCCCGGCTGCCTTCCATCTCCTGAATGAGAAGCAAATTATTCCAAATCATCTGGGAACGAGAGGCAGAAGCAAACCCTTTTATTTTTTGGATGCATTAACAATGTTTTCGCTCGCTTTGTTGGTGGCATCAAAAAGGTGGGCCCTGCCAAAGATTAGTCGGATAAATTGCCTAATTGATCCATTCACTTTTTAACTGATGCTTTATTAAGAGGCTCTGGAGTGAGGACGGGAGGTGGGGAAAGGCTGGGAATGTTGCTCTGGCTGCACACACACAGCATGGAAAATCATCTGCATTTTAGGTTTGAAAGTGCAGAACAAAGACAACTCGGAATCTGATTAGAGGAATTAGAGTCCACAAACCAAGTCTATAATAAACTGAACTTTTTCCCTCAGTCTTTGCTGAATTTATTTATGAGTACACATCACCATGTACATTTCTGTCAGCCAGTAAGTGTCCCGGCTTTTCCTCACTCTGGGTTATTCATGGAGATATTAACACGCTTCATCATAATCAGTCTTCCTAACTGTTAGCATATTAAAAAGCGTTAATCCCTGCATAAATATTGGGGAGCTTACACTATTAAGGTGATGGATGGAGGATGTTCAGACGTACCACCTTGCACCACAGAGTGACTGTGGGACAAAGTGCAGGGATACACATGCTGAGCACAGAAACACACAAAAAACATTTACTGATTGTACACACATTCACGTTTCGGAGTTGTAAAAGAAAAAAAGGGAAAAAATAGTTGTTTTTATTTTCTGAGCATCATTTCTGCTGTTTGGAATTTCAGCAGAGCTACAAACGTCAGTACTTCAAGCTGTTAGATGATGATTGTAGCAGGTCTGGTGATTTCAGGGTACGGGCTCACAAATGTTTTTAGTTGATCATATTTAACAATCCTGTGACTGATGTAGATATAGAAGACTTGTTTTTCTTCAGTGTGTGTCATCAGTGAGTGTTACCTTGTTTAAAGTCCAGTTCATGTTGATCCTCCACACTTCTGATGACCAGACTTTAGCTTCCTCCAGTCATCTGTTTAGGTTTTTTTTTTTCAGTTTTTAGAACAAGAACTTTTCCCAGTTTTGGGAATTTTGGTATTTCTCCTGGGCAGAGCATGGCCCATTCTCCTCCGATCTCTGACATCAACAAGGCATGTTTGCACAGAAAACTGAAACAGACAAAAGAAATAAAACAGGCATATCATTGAAGGTTAATAATCTACAGTTCTTGAGTTTATCTCGACTCAAACGTTACCTTCAGAAAGAGCATTAAATGCAAATTTTGCACTGTTGATCAACTTAGCGCCTGTAATTCAGTCAGTTCAGTGTGTTGTATGAAACAGCATCCACACCATCAAAGCTAGCATTGTCTTTGATTTCTTTAACCTCTCAACATCCAGCAGGTCACAGGTGAACCTTCACACTGTTAAAATAAAATTTCATCGATACAAATAGAAATCTTAGAAGAATTGCACAAAGTTAGAAATTTCATTTGAAACATCTTTTAGTTTGTGAAGCCATGTTTTTTAGCATGTGGTTAAAATTGTGTGTTGTGGTGGTGGCGGGTGGGGGTGGGGTGGTACATTTAGGTGGGGTTTAAAATGATTGATCTGCAGTGAGACTGACACAGCAGATTCCTGATAGAATGGGACCCCCCCCCACACACACACACACACACTGGAGAACCAGCAGTGGGTTTGGACGGGCCTACAGTGTCTGAAGACTTCTGCTGACTTGGTACTGCTTGGCTGCCGAACTTGGCAGAAGATGAAACCAGCCTCCTTGGTCTCCACTTCACTGAATTCCATGGTGACACTTGTATCAGGCTGGATTTCATTAGGAGCCTAAGCCCACCAGGCTTCTAGTAAGTAGGGCCAAGACTCTGGAAGAGTGTGAGGATCACGCTTGGAGCAGTTTCCCTGGTTAACATCTACTGCAGACATCACACATCTGTTGCAGCACTCGAAATATGGGGAATTACACCGGTCTCCTTGTTGTTCTTGGGGCAGTATTCCATAACATAGCATGGCTGTTAAGGGAAAACATTGTCTTTTGGGTTTGGAGTGGGTCTGCTCATTTATCTCTAATTCTCATCTTTAAAGTACCCAAATCTTATAACATTGGAACTATAAGATCAAAAAACATAAAGGATACATGAACTGAATAAATGTATTTGGTATAACTGTCCTTGGTATGTGGCTAAACTGCACCCAAACCCTGAAACTACGGAGTGTTGTAATGAAAAGGTTTGGATCAGGAGGAAGTCACTCAGTCGCTGACTTTGGTGATTTTATATCAGCACTGAGGAGACAACGACTAAAGTAAGTGTGGTGGAACAAACCTGGAACTCTGCTGTTAGAGGTCATTGACCTCGTGAGGTCAAAATAAGGTTTAAATTTTCTGTCTGATAAATGAAAAAATCCACTAAAACAGTCTCACAGTAAGTAATGTAGCACTGGTTAGACTGGTTTGTTTCTTTAGTTCACATGCATGCATCGAAGTGGGGAATGAAATCCTGAGATACTCAGGCTTTGGTATGAGTCCTGTTGGGTTTTTATAAAGACTTTCTGACCCGTCTGCAGATTTGTCACATTTCGTAGACTCGTCATCAGAACATGTTTCCTGCGCTGCTTTGTGTCTGTTTTGTGAAGGACAAAGATCACAGCTTGATCTTACATCAGGCCACCGCTTCCTGCACGTGAAGCATTCAGGGCACGGACCCCGAGTAAATCACCAATCACTGTGTGTTGTTTTTCGGAAACAAGTAGGGGGGTTTAAACAGATAGGGGGAAGGTCAAAGTCCATCCTCTCGTCTGTCTTTCTGTCCCTCCGAGCTCTTATCTGTTGCTGTCAGTGGCCACTAACTGACGTCCTCGCTCAGCGGTCAGGTCCTGGCAGCCACGCCGCACCAACACCACCTGATACACAACCAGTACAATAACAAGTAAATAAACAAGGAGGACACAACGATGCCCAAACCTATAGCCTCCCTATCAGCGATCTCTCTATCCACCCATACCTCCCTCAGCCAACTGATTGACTTTGTTCTGGTCACACTTTACCATCAGCCAAACTGACAGCTGCCCCTCTTTGTTTGAGTGGAAAGTCAGGCTAATCTCGAGGCTAAAGTCATCATGAGTCCAATTGATAGTGACCTGGTTTTGTGACAAGTAGACTGCACAGTGGAGCAGTTAGGTTTCAGTCATGATGAGCACATAAAACAAACAGAAAAAGTCACACAATTTTCCTTCAATATCAGTGCATGTGCATAAATTATGCATATTTAAATTAAATGCATAGTAAAAACTATTAAAAATGAATCATGGAATTCTTTAAATTAATACATTGCTCTGCAATTTAGGGACATTTTCAGTAAATGTCAGTGGATCAAAAGCTTTTTAGTCTCACATAAAGCACTTTGGATAAACTACTGTACTGTCTGTTTTTAGAATGGATATCCTCTTTAGTAAATACAGTACATGTGAAGTTATATTAACCACTTTAATATGTACTAGTACAATCAGTAATCACTTATGCCATAAAGTGTTGCCTGAGTTATTTCAGTTCCACTGCTGTGTGCTATTGAGTATAACATTAAACCACATTAGCTGGTGTTCACTGAAACAGTGTGACAGAGAAGAAAGGTTCCTGTGACCCTGTAGCCTGGAATTACGACATTCTGGGCCTAACAGTAAGTTCCTAAAGGCGTAAGATCAGAGCGTGGCTTCCACTGTGTATTCTGTTTCATGAGTCTTCACCCTGACATGTGCTGAAAGGACTTTTGAAGAGGGAAAGTGTTTGTTAATCAGTGTGTGGGTCAGCATGTAACAGAATATTTTGGCCAGCCTTATGTGGCTGTGCTTTGATCAAGGGCTGTTATTCTGTTTGAATGAGCCATTTGGCTCAAGGCAGCAGAAATTCCCGGGGACACAAATCGCCTCGACTGGGCAGCTGGAGGTTAATATCATGATGTTTAAGGGGGTTTGCTGATACCCTAGACTGAGATTTTCCCAACACTTTCATATCAAACATTAGATTGCAGAGCTCCATTCACTTTGATGTACTACTACACATCCATTTCACTATTTTGCTGCTTGTTCTGGATCAGTTGAGCTGCCAAACTGACTAGTTTAGGAAAACTAAGTTTAGGCAGAGACTTTCCAACCAGATACATGCTACTGGCATCCATCCGTTTTTAGGTTTGCTGCAAATGAGAAATGGTGGCTGCTGGTCACACCACAGCAGAGCTTTGGGTAGACCAGAGGCACCTTGAAATCCTGACCGGTGACTGACTGGTTTTTTGATCATTCAGTGGCTGTTGCTTTTGGCATGGCTGCTAAGTTTGTGCTGTGTGGTCCCGTGTTCAGCTCACTGACATTTAGACATTATTTTTGCAGGTGATTATCTGTTTCTACCTTCTCTTATTTTCTAAACAAGCTCCTGTAGCATCAAAAAGACACAAAAAAACTGGATTACTTCTGCTTTCTCTAAATGTTCCAAAGAACAGACTTTAATACATTTTTGGTATTTTTATTTGTTATCTTTATCTTTGTTTACCTGTTTGAGCATCCAGCCCTTTGTTTGTTTGCTCTGTCTGCAAATTTCAATTTCAAGGATAGAAAATTTTGCTCGCTTGAATTTTGTTTGGCAGGGTGTTGGTAAGCATATTTCCTTATTATGGTGAAAGGGAGGTAATCATTATGTTTCTGCATAAATGAAGTGAATAAACTGGACATTTGTTGAGTGCTTTGATCAGATGAGGCAGAGACTTTGTGTTATTGAATTGTGACATCTATGAAGCTACAGTTTTGGACATATACTGTACACATAAGACTTGGATTCAGGAGACAGACACTCGCTTTACTTTCAAGATTACACTTAAAACTTTGTACTTGGGCCTGGGTCAGGTGACCCTGAAGCCTCCCCTTGTTTCCCTGCCAGAGGCTGCTGATGATGCACTGAGTGTGTCTTCGTCACTCACCATGTTTTACACAGCACTCTGCATTTAATCGTTTAATCTCTGTCTTTCTCCTCTCACGGTCGCAGCAGATGGCCCCGCCCCTCCCTGAGCCTGGTTCTGCCGGCGGTTTCTTCCTGTTCAAAGGGAGTTTTTCCTTCCCACAGTCGCCAAAGTGCTTGATCATAGGAGGTCATATGATTGTTGGGTTCTTCTCTGTATGTATTATTGTAGGGTCTTTAACTTAAAGTGCTTTGAGGCAACTATAGTTGTGATTTGGTGCCATATAAACAAGACTGAATTGATCTTATTGAAAGTAATTTTTAAGACCTTATTTGGGCTCCTGTTCTTCTGACTGAAGCATCAGATTAGACTGGTGCTGCTTGTTTATGCTTAAACAGCATGCTGGTTCTGTCACGGCCAAGCGGATCAGCTGCACGCTGATCAGCACTCTCTCTCTTCCTCTCTCTCTCCTCTTCTCTCTCGCCGGGGTGGAACTCACTGTGGGTTCACTCCCTCGGCCCACGCCCTCGGGAGATGAGACACCTGGGTCTCGTTAAGGTGATCAGCACTTAAGCCAGGAGGTGACTGCTGTTCGTCGCTGGATCATTGTCTACCACTGTACCACTCGGCTGTATATAGCACCCCCCCGCCCGCACATTCTTGTCTATACACCTGGTGCATTGTAAATAAACCCTTCTTGTGAGCATCAGAACCGGAGTCCTGCGCTTGAGTCCTCCTCCAAACCGTAACAGGTTCAGTGATTACCATCACACTGACCTCAGTCATGCCTGATATCCCAGTGCTACCAATACAATGCCTGACAAGCAAGCGAGATGCAGACATATAAATAGAAAAAAAAATAATTATTATAATTTGACAACCTAATAAAAAACAAAGGGTATAACAAACAACAGAATACCTGATATCTACATAATTATTGTAAAAGTAGGAACATGTAAGTTTATCATCTTGTCCTTGTGTCTGTAGCTCCTTACATCCTCAGTTCTGCTCTTCAGGCCTGACACCTGTCTGATTCAGCCACCATGCTCTGACTTTGACTCTTTATAAGATAAGATAACTCTTTATTGTCATTGCACAGTCATACATAGTACAATAGTACAATGAAATTGGAAAACTGTCCTACGTCGGCACTACATATAACAACACGACACGATATGACACATCACAACGCAACACAAACAACACAACACAGTATAATAACTTAGTAATAAAAAAGAAGAATAAGTGTATTTGTATTGCACACTGTTATTATTGCACATTAATTATTATTGCACCTTGTTATAAATATAAATATTATTATTATTACTGTTTTTACCGTTGTTAACGGTAAGTCCAGGCAGGTAGCCAATCAGGTCAGCTATTTGCATTGATCAGGGCTGTTGCCCTATTGTAAAAGCTGTCCTTGAGTCTATTTGTTCGGGACCTCAGTAGCCTGAACCTCCTGCCAGACGGCAGCAGCTTAAACACCCGGTGTCCTGGGTGTGTGCAGTCCCGTAGGATGCTGCACGCCCTCAGGAGACAGCGAGTGCTGTACAGGTCCTTCAGGGAGGGAAGAGGATGTCCAATGATTTTTTGGGCCATATTGATGACCCTCTGGAGTGCCTTTCTGTGTGCTGTGGTGCAGCTGGAGAACCACACACCAATGCAATATGTCAGCACACTTTCAAGAGGAGCAGCGGTAGAAGACGGTCAGCAGCTCCTTCTTCAGGTCCATTTTTCTGAGGATTCTCAGAAAGTGGAGACGCTGTTGGGCCTTCTTCAAAACAGTCGAGGTGTTTGGGCTCCATTGGAGGTCTGTGTCTATGTGCACACCCAGAAACTTGAAACTGGAGACCCTTTCCACACACTCCATGTTGATGCTGACAGGCTGCAGCTCAGACTTCCTCCTTCTGAAATCAACTACCAGCTCTTTTGTCTTGGTGGTATTGAGGTCCAGGTTGTTATCTACACACCAATCTGACAGCCTCTGAACTTCAGCTCTGTACGCCGTCTCATCTCCCCCTGAGATGAGCCCCACCACGGTGGTATCATCTGCAAACTTGATGACTGCGTTGTCTGGGTGGGTACTGACACAGTCATGTGTGTACAGAGTGTACAGTAGGGGACTCAGTACACAGCCTTGTGGAGAGCCGTGTTTCAGGCTGAGGGCTGAGGAAAGATGAGGCCCCACTCTAACTCTCTGTACACGGTCTGACAGGAAGTCTCTGATCCAGCGGCAGGTGGTAGAAGGAAGTCCGATTTCCAGCAGTTTAACTATTAGTCTGTCCGGGAGTATCGTATTGAAAGCAGAGCTAACGTCAACAAAGATCAGCCTGGCGTAACGGCCCTGCACTTCCAGGTGAGAGATGGTGGTGTGGAGCGTTGTAGCAATGACATCTTCAGTTGATCTGTTAGCTCTGTATGCGAACTGGAGTGGGTCGAGTGTGGGTGGCAGGCAGGACAGGATGTGACGTCGGACCAGTTTCTCAAAGCACTTCATTATAACAGGTGTTAGAGCAGCTGGTCGGTAGTCATTGAGGCTGCTAATGTTAGTACGCTTTGGCAGTGGGACAATTGTGGCTGACTTTAGGCACGGCGGGATGCAGGACTGGGACAGTGAAGTGTTGAAGATCTTAGTGAAGACCCCAGCCAGCTGGTCTGCACACTCTTTTAGGACCTTTGCGGTTACCCCATCTGGTCCGGCGGCCTTCCTGGGGTTCACTGCCCTCAGTGTGCGCCTCACCTCATATTCCTGCACTATGAGGCTTGGGCTGCTGCTGCTGTCCAATGTTTTTGCTGCTGCTGCCTCTGGTCCCTTCATCTCAAAGCGTGCAAAGAAGTGGTTCAGCTCCTCCGCAAGCTCGGCGTTACCCTCAGTCAACGTGGTATTGCAGGGTTTGTAGTTGGTTAAGTGCTGAACTCCCTGCTGTCGTGAGTTGTTGTTGCTGAAGTGGTCTTCGATCCTTCTCTTGTACACTGCCTTGGCTTCTCTGATGCCTCTTTTCAACTCAGATCTGGCTGCACTGTACTGCATACCATCACCGGATCTAAAAGCGGCGTCACGTTGCTTCAGCAGGACCTGGACCTCTTTAGTCATCCAGGGTTTCTGGTTGGAATACACCCGGAGACGTTTGTCCACAGTGACACTGTTGACACAGAAGTTAATATATGAGAGCACTGATGTTGTGTGCTCTTCAAGGTCCTGATGTTCGAACACGCTCCAGTCCGTGTTTTCAAAACAGTCCTGCAGCTGATGTGATGCGCCTTCTGGGCAGGTTTTCACAGTTTTTGTGACTGCGGGGGCTCTTCTCCTAATGGGAGTGTATGCAGGGATCAGCAGCACGGACATGTGGTCTGACAAACCTAGATGTGGTAGAGGGGTTGCTCTGTAGCCTTTTTGGATGTTGCTGTAGGCTTTATCCAGTGTGTTTTTCCCGTCGTTGCACATTTAATATACTGTTCAAATCTGGGGAATACTGACCTTAAATCAGCAGGGTTGAAGTCCCCAGCTATAATGTGCACTGCGTTTGGATGGGAATTCTGCTGATTGCTTATTGTCTTGTGCAGCTCCTCCATGGCCGAGTTAGCATTAGCATCGGGTGGTACGTACACGGCCGTTACCATGACAACAGTAAACATGCAAGGTATGTAGATGGGTCTGCACTTCACAGTCAAATATTCCAAATCCGGGGAACAATGGCTGTCTACAGTCTTTGTGTTTTTGCACCAGCTGTCATTGGTGTAGATGCATAAACCCCTCCTTTGATCTTACCGGAGTGGCCGTTCCTGTCGTGACGGTGGACCGTGCAGCCTGCTAGCTCAATAGCCGAGTCCGGAATTGATGGCTGCAGCCAAGTCTCTGTGAGTAATATTATGCTGCTGTCCCGTACACACTTGTTGACTGCAATCTGTAATCTCAGTTCGTCGATTTTGTTGGTTATGGACCTGACGTTGGAGAGGAAAATACTCGGAAGCGGCGGCTTAAATGGCTGTTTCTTTAGCCGTGCTAGTGGGCCCGCCCTGCAGCCACGCTTTTGCCTCCTTTGTTTACGTTTCCTCTTTGTCTTGCCGCTGGGAAGAACCAACCACGGAGACCCTGGAGCTCTTATTATGTCCTCCGGAATGCCGTGAAAGTGGTGGTTGTCCGAGGTAATGCTCCTTGCACAGCGTAATCCCAAACTCAGAAGGTCCTGATGACTGTAGGTGGACTAATAATAAAAAACACACACATCCACACAGATACACGTAGAAAAAGTAAAAAACAAAACACCAAACGTGAGGAGCAGTGAGCCGCTGCGTCTGTGCGCGCCGCCATATTCTTCATCATTATTTGCTCAAATTAGTTCTCCACACTCTGGAATCTCTGCTGAGCTTGGCTACAGTTCAAAGGAGGTGTTCGAATGTCATCATCATTGGCATTGTAGATGACAGAAACTGACATCATAGCTTTTACTGGAGCTTTGGCCAACACTCGAGTTTTCTTAATTACATAGAATTACGTAGGATTGTGGTACTGATGCAGTGCTATAGGTGGATTTACTAAAATTAAAATCCTGTGAATGTCATAACTGGCAAAGAAAGTCACCTAGGACGTTCACATTTATACCATACGGGGGTCTAACAGGAGGCTAGGTAAGACATGCTAGCCATAGAGACATTTCTCCAGATGTATTTGAACGTTCAGACGCAGAATTTATTTTGTTTTATTGTCGTTTTTCTTGCTTCTTCTTGCTGTTCTGTGTGTATTTTATGATCACAGTCATTCACCAGTGCTGAACACATATAGTATGTGCCGTTAAACGGAGCAACACAACTGACCAGTTCAATAGTGGCTGAGCAAGTGTCTGCATCACGTCAGACCTGACGGGGTAAGAGGGGCCTCCCCTCCTGGCTGCTGCCAGCAGCTCTGGCTCTGTGCATGCCACCATTATTAACATCTAAAAATGCTGCACCTCTCAGCCACAGATTAGTGGCACTCATCCAGGTATCCGTGCTTTTCATCACCATATGGAAACACTTCTCTTCATCCCACGACCTCATTCCTCCAGCAGTCCCCAGTCACACACACACATCCCTACCTTCCTCCTTCTTTCACCCTCTCTGCTACTCTTTATAGATTACTGGCATGAAGAGTTGAAACTGGCTTCAGATCTATGCAGCTAACCCACGGTCGCTCTGTTCTGCCTGTCTCTCCGCCTGCCTGTCTGCCTGTGCTGCTCTCAGCAGGAGTCCCTGCAGTCTTTAATGAAAGTCATGAGAGAAAGGGAAGGAGAGAGGAAGAAACACAGGAGGAGATGGAGGAGGGAGTGGAAATTTGGCAAGGAAGTGCATGCTAAATGTTAGCACTACAAAGGTCTGCATTAGTGAAAAAAGGATAGAAAACTTGTATTGTATCGTCATAGTCAAGTGTACCCCACAAAGGTCTTCATTACCCAGACATGCAGGGAAGTGTTGGCATTATTTGTGTGTGAAGTTTTAGAGCAAGTCTAAACCATTCCAAGGGGAACGTCGTGTAAAACTTCCACTACTGATGACTTCAGCTTTTTCTGTTTGTTCTGTGTTCTGTCACTGCCACAAGATCAATATAAATAAAAGAAAATACGTGTTCATATTTTAGCAGTGGAATTATAGTCTGTCAACAGCTTCCATCACATTCAGCTCCACAAACATGCACCGAGTGGACACTGACATTGATTTTACCTCCGAGACAAAGAGAAAGGTGAACAGAGACGGGGAGGTGTGGCTTATCTGTTTGTGAGGATAAGTACTCGATTACATAGGCTAATATTGTAACTTTAATATTAATATTTACCTCATCTGTGTGTTTTAGTTTCATTTAGTTTTTTGGCCTTTTTTGATTCTACACACATGAATGGTAAACATTACAGAGACAGGAGGACATGGAGGCATAACACGTGAGAGGTACAACAGTCTGCTGCGATATCACTGTCCCTCATTCAGCAGCGTTCAGACCTCAGTGCTGAGACTTCTCTCATTTAAACAGATTTATATTTCACAGAGAATAACACAAACAAAGAGTAAATCTCAGGAATAATTAGGATAATTTCAAGATATCTGTGAGCTGATTTATCAACTTAGCAGCTCGTCGTTGGAGCCCTCTCCATATAAGGCAGCTTTTCCCTCTGTCTGAATCAGTACATGATCCGTGTGTGTGTGTGTGTGTGTGTGTGTGTGTGTGTTGGCACATCAAATTGTTTAACACACTGTAAAAGTCTCCTTGTGCAGCTTTAAAGCCCAGCTCTAATAAAGGTGAAATAAAAACTCTCCCATGCACTCCCCCTTTCTTCATAAAATGTCTTGAGGGCAAAAAGCGATAAAGTGGGGTGGGCTTGTACCTCCGGCCCTATTAATTGGCTGGGTCGCCGGGGCCCTGGGGGCCGAGCCTGTTACCTGTGTGAAGAGAAGCGATTAATGCCTCCCCTTTGACCGAGCAAGACTCTCGGCTCGGCTCTGCAGAGACGCTCTCTAATTAATCCACTCTTACTGTTGTAATAGGCTCCTCCTCGGGGAGCACTCGGCCTCGGCTATAAGCCCCCAAATATGATTTCTCTCTTACATGGTAAACAACAAGCTCTCTCACGGGACAGACAAAGATGAAGGAGGATGGATTCGAATGATGGAAGCAGAAGAGAGCAACAAACAAGGGAACGATAGCCTGATGCAGCTGAAAAAAAACTGCCTGTCTGGCCTCTCATTGATGTTAATCGCTGGGACATTTTTACATTCTTGTAAGATGTGGACTGAAGTGACTCTGTGCATGACAGTAATTTGTTTTTTTCAACTAAAGTGTAGGATGAGGAAAAAGGAAGCCAAGGTGCCATGACTGCTGAATGTACAGGTCATTGTTTTTATTGGAATATACACAACATGTACCCTCCACCCTGTGCATATGATGATTATTTGATTAGTACCTTATCTTCCACACTATAAGGCGCACTTAAAATCCTTTAATTTCCTCAAAAATTGACAGTGCGCCTTATAATCCGGTGCGCCTTATGTATGAACTCTGGTTGTGCTTACTGACCTCAAACCGATTTTATGTGGTACACGGCACTCAAAAACCTGTCAAAAACGTTTGAGTACGACTTTGGTAAGGTACGAAGCCGCACTGCTTGATGGATTGTCGGAGCATTACGGCTACTGTAATCAGGAGCCTCGTGGAGTAATCTGGGTCCTAAACTCCGTCCCCTTCAGGTTGCTGAAGTTGGGCTAGCTGGTATATAATGATGTGCTACGTGATCGCTAGCAACACAGCTATGTTAGCATAACATAAACACAGTGAAGCTGGAGGATGAAGGCTAACACTTTTCCACTCTATAAAAGTTAACGTGAAGGTTCCCGATGGTTAGGGACAAATGCAATCGCATGGCAGGATGCTGTAAACGGACCAAACTTCAGTTGTTCCATTGTAGTTTCTATTTGGATTGCAGTATCACACACCACTGTCTGCATTTGGGTCTGCAGAACAACGTGAGCACAGAACAGACCCCGTGGTGCTTCATACCTGCAGTGGGCTTGTTTTTACTGGACTTTGTGGTTTTCTGTTTTGGTTTGTACACCAGTGACACAAACAGGTCTGCACTCCACACTCTGGGTAGTTTAACAGATGGTACACGCACTGATTCATATATGCTCCCTGAGCACTGAAAGCCCTATATACAACATGCCTTATTCACCCATTCATACAAGCACTTCTTTCTATCCTGAAGTGCTTTTACACACATTCATATGGATGCATCAGAATCTGGGGATATTATCGTGCCTGCCGGGGATCAAACCACCGACCTTCTGATTAGTAGATGAGCTGCTCGACCTCCTGAGCTGCAGCCACCCCAGTAGATGTGCAATGGAAAGAAAGCTTCAAACAGATATGCAGAGTACAGAAGGAGGAGGCTGCAAACAGTCATTCAGTATCAGCTCGTTACATTAATGATCCAGATCAAGTGACTCAGTCACCAAAAATCTGAACAACCCTAGCTCTGAAACTATCCTGACAGATGACCCCACTTAGATCAGCACACTGTCCACACACACACACACACACACACACACACACACACACACACACACACACACACACACACACACACACACACACACACACACACACACACACACAGAGCACACCAGAGGTCGACACTCAGGCAGTGACAACAGAAAGGCTGGAGGTGTTAAATCACCTAAAACAGACTCATTTAGCAAATATTGATGGCAGCACATGTTTCACACCATAGAAGATATGACAGAGTTAATTATGGACCAAATGGAACAAACCTCATAACCTGATAAGAAAACAAGAATAACTTAGATACTGAATGATGAGCAAACAGGAAAAGCTGAATTAGTTTGTTGTAGCTTTATGCTTGACTATGATATAAAACAAAGGCTGTTTGTACAGTTATGATGAAATTTCAGATAATAATTTCGGATCAAACAAATATGTTTATCAAATATTCAAATCTGTTTAATCATGTGAAACACTGAAGTGTGACAAATATTATATTAGAGCTGTATATGGACTGGCATTTATCAGTAAGATGAAATTAGTCTTTTCCTGTTGTTTCTGTTTTCTTTGTTTTAAATCAATTTGTTTGCATCTTTTGATTTTTAATGTCGTCACAGTTTGAAACGTGATGGATCCGCACTGTGTGAAGGTCTGTGTATAATGTACCAGTACTCACTGTCAAAGACTTTGATCATGAAGGTTAAGGATAAAACTGATCCTTCCCCAAATCCAAAAAGGTTCAGACGCTGTGATGTAAATAAAAAACCCAGATTTTCTGTTTTTAGTTTTATAGTTTACACAAAGTCAACTTTTGAAAACAGTTATATATATATTATATATATAAAAATGTATAACATGTCTATAAAAAGAAGCATGATGTGTGCTCCCGTTATACTCTGACCCTCAGGCTGAAGTATTTGGTAAAGCCAGTCTACAACAGTCTGCAAAACGCGACTGCCTGTTGAACTCTGGAGCAAATGAGAATATTAAAGCTGGAAATGTGTGATATTCATTTTATGCATATTCAAAACTCACCTGCTAGGTGTCATTGCAGTAATAAGCACTAAGCTGCTTTTCTCTATCGGCCTTGCATACTGATGGTGCGTGCTTTGCACAGAAACAGCTTGAATCCAGAGTCACTTATACAATTCACTAATGAGAAAACAATAGGGGAGCTGCAGCACAGTCTCACGCCTGTTCTTCACACATTTCCATATACTTCATCCACTCCCTTCCCCTTTTCTCCCCGTTTTCTCCTGCAAATATTCATGCTCCTCTCCTCAGGCTCGGTCCTCCTGTACTGCAGGGTATGTGGAAGTGTGACGCGCTAGGTGGGAGGTTTGGTGAGAATTCCCCTGAGCTCCGGTCTGGTGTCAGCGACGCCGACGCTCTCACCTATCAAAGCCTCAGGCGGGGGTTCCACACACCTATGTAACTGATATTATTTCTATTTGATGATTAAGCCACAAAGGCCAACTGTGGCCACAGCACCATTCTTCTCTGAGGGAGGGACGTGTTCAAAGGAGGTGCTGGAGATAACGAACAGAGTGTGCTGGGCTGATTTAACCCAGCAAAGACCAAGCAGTGGCTGTTTGGAAGTGTCTGCAATGCTTACTGCTGAAGAACATTTGACTGTTGCATGTTAAATCACCAAATGATAATGAACGAGCTGTTTTGGTGCACTTGGTTCCAGCTATTTCACAGATGGCAGGATAGTGAGTGGAATGCTGGTGTGCCTTCAGACCTCGTTGGGCCATCACAGACCTCACACGCATACATGGAAAACACTGTTTTCTGGACTACATGTCAACTTAAAGTCTACAGCTGCTCGGCTTTAGATTTCTTCATATTATTAGACTTATTAATTATTTCTTCATTCATTCTGAACACTATCCAGCATCCCAGTAACCAACTGTCTTTTGGCTAAATGGTAGTTTGAAATATAACTTGATTTTAGCCTTGATGGGAAAGTGCAGACGTCTATACATATGTCGGAAAAAGAAAGAAAGAAATAATGAGCGAGCATTCAAATCAAATCAAATCAAATCACCTTTATTGTCACATCACATGTGCAGGTACACTGGTACAGTACATGCGAGTGAAATTCTTGTGTGCAAGCTTCACAAGCAACAGAGTTGTGCAAAATACAATAACGTGCAACAAGCAAAATATAAAAATGGTTAATCTAAAAAGTAATAAATATATGTACCATATATAAAGGTATATACATTACTGAATGTGTGTACTAAATATGTTTTTCTACGTGTGTGTGTGTGTGTGTGTGTGTGTGTGTATATACATGTTTTACAAATGAAATAGAGTAAACAATAAAATAAGATATATAAAATATAAAATATACAGAGGTAGGTATGTGCAAAACAGTGGCATTAATGTACAGTATGGAGTGCATAATGTTGAAGTTCCAGTAGTGAGGGTGAGGTGTCTATGACGTGTTCAGCAGTCTGATGGCCTGGTGGAAAAAGCTGTCTCTCAGTCTGCTGGTACGGGACCGGATGCTGCAGAACCTCCTTCCTGATGGAAGTAGTCTGAAGAGTTTATGGCTGGGGTGACTGGAGTCCTTGATGATCCTCCCGCTTTCCTCAGGCACCGCTTCCTGTAGATGTCTTGGAGGGAGGGAAGCTCACCTCCAATTATCCGTTCAGCACACCGCACTACTCTCTGGAGAGCTTTGCGGTTGTAAGCGGTGGTGTTGCCATACCAGGTGGTGATGCATCCAGTGAGGATGCTCTCAATGGCACAGCGATAGAAGGTCCTGAGGATGCGGGGCTCATGCCGAATCTTTTCAGTCTCCTGAGAAAGAAGAGGCGCTGCTGCGCTTCTTCACTGTCTTGTTTATGTGTACTGACCACGTAAGATCCTCAGCCAGATGTACACCAAGGAAGCGGAAGCTGCTCACTCTCTCCACAGCGGCGCCGTTGATGGTGATGGGGGTGTGTACTCCTCTGCACCTCCGGAAGTCCACTATCAGCTCCTTTGTCTTTGCGACGTTGAGGGTGAGATGGTTGTCTTGACACCAGTGGGTCAGGCGCTGACCTCCTCCCTGTAGGCTGTCTCATCACCGTTGGTGATAAGACCCACCACTGTAGTGTCGTCCGCAAACTTCACAATGATGTTGGAGTTGTTAGTGGCCGTGCAGTCGTAGGTGTAGAGTGAGTACAGGAGAGGGCTCAGTACACACCCCTGTGGAGCACCAGTGTTCAGTGTGATGGGGATGAGGTGGTGCTGCCCAGTCTGACCACTTGGCGTCTGTCAGACAGGAAGTTAAGGATCCAGCTGCAGAGGGAGCTGCTCAGTCCTAGATCCTGCAGTTTCCTGTCCAGCTTCGAGGAACGATGGTGTTGAATGCTGAGCTGTAATCTACAAACAGCATTCTCACATACGTGTCTCTCTTCTCCAGGTGTGACAGGGCAGCATGGAGTGTCAGGGCTATGGCATCATCAGTGGACCTGTTGTGGCGGTATGCGAACTGTAGAGGGTCCAGTGAGTCGGGTAGTGCGGAGCAGATGAAGTCCCTGACCAGCTTCTCGAAGCATTTGCTCACGATGGGGGTCAGGGCTACAGGTCGCCAGTCGTTCAATGATGAGATGGTGGAGGATTTGGGTACAGGGACGATGGTGGCCATTTTGAAGCAGGCTGGGACTACAGACAGAGAGAGGGAAAGGTTGAAGATATGTGTAAACACTCCAGCCAGCTGAGCCGCGCATGACTTGAGGACGCGGCCGGGAATCCCGTCCGGACCAGTAGCTTTGCGTGGGTTCACTCTCCTGAAGTACCTCCGCACATCCTCCTCAGACACAGTGTGCGCACTGACGTCATCCGCGGTGCGCACACTGTCCGGTCTCCTGGTGTTCGCTGTGTCGAATCTAGCGTAGAATTCGGCAAGAGTGGGAGGAAAAAACTGTTAAGAGGAAGAAACCTCAGCAGCAGGCTCAGTGAGGGGAAACAGACGAGAGTCAAACTATGATTTGACCACTTCTGGTTTTTGGTGTTCTTGTGCTTCCCTTTGTGCTGGTATGCACTCCGTGTGCTGTCGGCTCAGAGCAGAATGATAATAATAAAAATCCGCTGCTCGTCTCAGCAAACACAGTGTTTCATGTCTTTGCAGTGTTGGTCTTTCTTTTACAGTGGAACCACATGTAACCACAACAGTTTGTGGTAACACTCCAGCATCAGCACAGGTTCAAAACCATAAAAAGCAAAAGTTAAAAATAAAATAATTTATTTTATAAGCTGTATAATTCCAATCTTAAGAGACAAAGCGATCGTTGCTTAACCGCTATCTCCATGTCCTCTACCAGGAAGTATGAGACGAGTGGTGGTGTTGTGACCTGGGTCTGGAGCACAACATCTGATGATGAACTGCAGGCAGCAAGAGAGACAACGAGAGGAATTATTAAATTAAACAGGAATTTACATGACTTTTCTTTCCCCACCTTAAATAATGTCAAGGGTTTGCACACTGTCACTCACACTGTTTACTATATGTGTACACATATGTGTCTTTGGACTGTGTGAGGAAACCCACACAGGCACACAGAGAACATGCAAACTGCACACAGACAGATCCCATACTCACACTTACTGGCCACAGGACAACAACCCAGTACATGGAATGTCTAAGTGACTTTGACATAGTTGTTGGTGCCAGAATGTTTAGAATGACAGGGTGAAGGTCCTGTTCAAGTTCACTGCGAGTTAGTCCAGCTAATAATGCCTCAAGCAGTCTGTAACAGTCTGTGTCTACAAAGCGAGAGCAGCTATTCATCTTAGAGTAAAGACTGTCAGCAACCACGTTACACATCCTGATATCTTCGACTGTTTGGTGCCTAAAACTGTTGCAGCGGCAAAGAAAGTGCAAGAGCATTTCAGAGCGAGCATAATAGGGCTCTGACAGGACGGTCGGCAGGCATTTGGGATATTATTATGTGTCGAAGAAGAGGCCCCCAGCAGTATCAAGCAGGATTTATTAACACAGGTGTCTTTGAACATGACTCCCCCCCCACAGGCCCCTCCAGATGGAGACTAATCCCTCTGCTGCACAGAGAATACTCAAAGATCAATTCATCTTTTCTTTAGGTCATTCCCATTGTAAACTCTTTTCTAAACCACGATGCCACAGGTCACTTCATGTGCAGAGCAGCTATGGACGTCTGAATGCTACACTGAAATGTACTGAAGTCTAAGCTGTGGAAGGTATTCACTGGTTTAAAAAGGCACTCCAACTGCAGCTCCAATCTGCATACAGCCAAGAACCAGTCTGAGAGGGGCTGTCCTATAGGAGTGAGAGTGTAATTCAAAGCCTACATTTACTCAAATTTACTCATGAATTTGTTTTTACAAATTTTCAGAAAAGGTTGAATAACAGAGTAATCTAAACTGGGGCTTCATTTGTGTCAAACTCTACAGAGTATGCAGACTGTGTGGAGTACAGAGATGAAGACCCACAGTGGGCAGACTGGGGGAAAAGCTAAAAGGAAAAACAATAAAGGCGAAGTGGACACAGCTGAACTAAATCAGAAAATCAGACAAGGACTAAAACCAAGGCACAAAGAGCAAATGACTATCAAAATAAAACAGGAAGTAACATGAACACAAAAAGCTATGATTGTGTTTACATAGAGAAATAATGAACCAAGTATGTCTGTGAAGGTTCTCAGTCATCCAGGTCATCTCATTTGGTCTCTCCATTGAGACCTCTACATTGGAGAGACCAAACAGCCACTTCACAAGCGCATGGCACAACAGAGCCACCTCCACAGGACAAGACTCAGCAGTTCATCTGCATCTTAAGGATAAAGGTCACTCTTTCGAGGATGCCAATGTTCACATTTTGGACAGAGAGGACAGATGGTTTGAAAGAGGAGTGAAAGAGGCCATCTATGTCCACTGTGAGCGACCATCTTTGAACAGAGGTGGTGGTTTACGACACCAACTGTCTGCCATCTATAATCCAGTTTTGAGTTCCCTCCCCAGACGCCTTAACGCCCACTCACATCCTGGGCCATCTGACCTCAGGAATTCACATGACAAGGTGGGGCCAGGTTTCACAATGAGCTCACCCGAAACCCTGGCTGATTAGGTCCCACACCCGCTTTCACACCTTGGCGCATGTGATTAGAGGATCACCAGGGGGTCCTTTGTCCCTCCTTGGGGGGATACTCCCACTGGGTTTAAATCTGGGACTCTCGGCCATTTGACCTTAGAACTGAAGAAGCTTCTCGGATGAGAGGTGAAACGTCTTCAAGCAACTCAAAGAAGTCCAGACACTTTTCTTTGCAAATTCCTTTGACAATGAACCAAGTAAAAAAATAAAGAATTCTTTAAAAGATTATTAAAGAGAATAAAATCTAGAACAGAGTAAAACACAAACCTGTGACATCACTGTGGGAATAGCTGGGGCTATAGCTAGGGTCTGCTAGTTTTCTGAGTTTAGAGGATCATAAAAGTTTATTTCTAAACTGAAACACTTCCTGATGTTTGTATTGCACCGTTAGCATGGCACGGCCGTGTACATGCAGTATCCTCTGTTCTACCTTTCACAGGGGGACTTATTCACAGAAGTGGGAAGTTATCATTTTCAGCTATCTGTAATTTACTTTAGTACTTTTACTCCCTACGTTTTCAAACAAATATCTGCACTTTCTACAAAAGGACTTGTTACTTTTAGTTTAATGAATTTAATGAGTTATTATTTTGTCACTGCGAGCCTTCATACATCAGACTGACTTGAGCCTAAAGAGTAAGACGTGAGGCAGTCCTGCTTGTGTAATGATGATCAGTAATAAGTGGCAGGTCATGTTTCTAACGAACATCAGCAAACACAGTTTGTGTTGTTAGCTAAAGCTCCAGCTGCCGTGTTTCACAGTGAGAGAAAAGCATGAGAGGTGACTTCACTCAGAGATATATTTAAAGGTAAGGACTGTTCAGTGCTATTTCATAAAACAGAAATGTAGAGCTCAAATAAAAGTCCTCACATTTTTATATCAGATAGTTGGTCTGTGCATGTGACATCATGTTTTTACATTTTGGGAAACCTGCTGCAAGAAAACTGAGGTAGACTAACTTTGTTATTTAAAGACATGAAACTCCTCTGCAGGTCAGTGCAGGATAAACAGGTTAGTTTGTACTGTGATCATTTAAAGTAAAGAACAGTGTGACTGCTGCACAGTGGCTGTGGGTTCATGGTCACAGTTAGGTTACAGTGTAGCACAGATTCACTGACTGAATTCCACCTTCGTACAAACTTTATACCTTCTAGAAAACAGACAGCATCAACAGAGTGTGCTGTCAGTGTGGAGGATCAGCCAGGACAGCTCAGGAAACATCTGCTCACATCTGGTTCAGCTGTGTACATCCACAGAGAGCAGCAGGTCAGCTGATCATAGCCTGCACACTAAGAACATCCACTGGAGCTCTCAGTAGAAATTACTGAGCCACTACAGCTGATTTTAGGGTTCCCCCACCTGCTGAACCCCACCCAGTGACTGTGCTCATTTTCCTGTTTAGAGGTAAAGTCACCCTAGGCAGCAGAAAATACAGACACTTTTATTTTACTTCATTTTCTTCTGATTCAAGCAGAGTAAATTACATTTATAATTTACTAAGTATTTATTTATAAAGTATTTATTTATAAATTTACTAAGTAAAATACAATTAGAATAAAAGCTGGACCAAGGTTTGCATTCCCATCTTCTAATGTTATTTTCTTATTACATTAATAAAGCACAGAGTTTAGTGAGTTTTGCACAAAAGTAGCTGCTAGAAACGTCCAAAGAGATTTCACTTTCTTACATTTCAGAGCGTGTACTTTTTTACTTTTACTTGAGTAAGTACTTCGACTTTTACTGGAGTATTTTTTAACTCTAGTATCTGTACTTCTACTTCTTTACTTGCTCTATGCTGGTGACAGCTGTCTCCTGTGTATCAGGTTCCACGTCCCAACACTCTGATTCGTTTTGCCGGTGTCGTTCCCTCGGTGTTTCCACTTCCACTGATTTATCCCTCTGTATCAAACTTCTTTTGTCCTTGTTGAAACATACTTTATCATTCCTGTGTGCTTGTGTTTGGGATATTGTAGATCTATTTTGCCCTTTTCTCTATGTTATTATTGGGTCTTTACCTTGCAATATAAATCACCTTAAGAAACTATTGTTGTGATTTGTATAAATAAATGTGAACTGAACTTTGTCTTACACTAATTTTGAATTCATTTATCAACCTGTATTAAGTGTTTTAAGCGTTTTAACCTGTATTAAGCGTCATTTTCTCTTCAATCCTATATGTGTGTGAGATCATTGTACACCTAAGTTGCTAAATAGAGAATTTCTGTGACAACACTGAGCTTTTTGCTGTTGCAGAGCTGCAGCTACCCACTGGAGATGAACTAAGAGGTTGATCATTCTGGCATTCTTCCAGTTAGGGCACAAAGCCAAAAGAGCTGGCACGTATGTGCAAACAAAGACGTTAATCAGCGGCTTTTAGCATAATTCATGGGTCACATTTTCTTTTGAAATACCATTCATGTTTTAATGACCACTGACATGTTGCAATGATAGGAGATAGCTGCACTCGCTTTACCATCTGCAGCTTGTCTTAATTAGGAAATCCAGGACAAAGAGAGGTCAGTGTGAGCAAGCGTCCTGACAGATAACCAGGAAGGGGCTCTAATGGCTGCTTATTTCACCTCTGACCTTTCACATCAATGCTTAAGGGTCATGTTGAAATCTTGTGAGGTACGCATTGGTTTTTATGGAGAGGAGTTGCTAACAGGGAAGGCTCTGGGTTACAACACCCTGTCCACTAATGATGACCTCATACGGCTGCAGTATTTATCAACCCGAACAATAGACGTTTCAGCGTGGTTTATATGAATATTTCAGCACTGGCCCTGGGTAGTGAATGACTGATTATCCTGTCTGAGCATTACAATGACTGTATATGAAGGGATCACTATGAGAAGATACATAAAGTCACAGAATTATTTATTTTCCCAGATTAATGGCATATGTTATTAACTCTGCATCTGAGACTTTTCACTGCTGAAATAATCCACCTGATCTGGAATCTGTTTTATTTATTGTCCTGTCATCATTGCTGCTCATCTAATCAGTACAGTGATCAAGATTCATTGTTAATAAATTATATTTTTGTATTTCCTGTTTGTGATAAAAAATAAATAAATACATAAATATGTTTATTATGTTTATATTTTATATAAATATATTGTAGGGTAGAGACCCTACAATAATACAGAGAAAAACCCAACAATCATATGACCCCATGCGAGCAAGCGCTTCATCATAAGTGGGAAGGAAAAACTCCCTTTTAACAGGAAGAAACCTCCGGCAGAACCAGGCTCAGTGAGGGGCGGGGCCATCTGCTGTGATTGGTTGGGGTGAGAGAAGGAAGACAGGATAAAGACATGCTGTGGAAGAGAGACAGAGATTAATAACAGGTATGATTCAGCAGAGAGGTCTGTTAACACATAGTGAGTGAAGAAGGAACACTCAGTGCATTATGTTAAACCTAAGGCAGTGCAGACCTATTGCAATGTAACTAAGGGTCACCTGGTCCGGGCCTAACTATATGCTTTAGCAAAAAGGAAAGTTTTAATCTGAATTTTAAACATAGAGTGGGTGTCTGTCTCCTGATGGTTCCACAGGACAGAGCCTTAAAGCTAAAGGCTGTGCCTCCCATTCTACTAGTAATAATTTAGGAACCACGAGTAAGTCTGCAATTTAGTGCTCTGTCTTGGTCAAAAATGACTCCAAGGTTCCTCACAGTGTTACTGGAGGCCAAGGTAATGCCATCCAGAGTAAGAATCTGCTTAGATACCATATTTCTAAGATTTTCAGGGCCGAGTACAATAACCTCAGTTTGATCTGAATTAAGAAGCAGAAAGTTAGCAGCCATCCAGGTCTTTATGTCTTTAAGACATTCCTGCAGTTTAACTAATTGGTGTGTGATACCTGGCTTCATGGATAGATAGAGCTGGGTGTCATCAGGCAGCATCATCAGAAGGCATAGTATACATTTTCACTGCTATGTTAAGGGAAGCATGTATAATGTAAATAGAATTGGTCCTAGCACTGAACCCTGTGGAACTTAGTGTGTGAAGAGGACTCTCCATTTATATGAACAAATTGGAGTCTATTAGATAGATATGATACAAACCACTGCAGCACAGTACCTGTAATACCTACAGTGTGCTCTAAGCTTTTAAAAAATGGTTTAATTAGGGCTGTTAAAATCTCCCAGTTCTTTTAATCTTTGGGCTGAAGGAAGGACAATACTCGGTGTATAAATGCTCAATCAACAATATTTTATTTCCATACAATTCAACACTTAAGAGCATAAGAACCATCATGATGGGGAGACCTGCCTGCAGAGGGTCACAGCAAGTCTCAAAATGGTGACGGGTTACTCAGCCTTTTATAGCCTCTAGTGGCCCCCACCTAGTCATAAAAAGCCTAAACATTCACATGTTTTCTCTCTTACGGCGCCTAAGTTATGTCCTCGGCTCCCTGTCTTTCTGCTCTCTGTAAAGGTGGGGGTATGGAATGTGGTCGTCTCTTCTGCTATCAGAACAAGGTCTTCTGCACACAACATTCTCTTCATGATTCAGCAGTATGAAATGTCAAGAAACAGTGTAACACATTCAACAGTGTCGAGTAATACAGGTCAATCAAATAGATCTAATGATTTCCACACTCTTTTAAGTCAGAAGTATAATGCAAACTAAAACTACATACTGATCACACACTCTATATTAAGGGGTATAATATGATCTACAGCAGTATCATAATTCAACTACTTTGATTACATATATAAGGTAACATATGATAACAGAATAATCTCACAGGGCCACCTTTTGGCTTGTGGTAGATAACTCATTAGTAGAGATTTATAAGAGATTGAAACATTAATTAGCAGTAGGGCTTGTTTGAGCAGTCTTGTAGGAATGGGGTCTAAGAGATGCTGATGATGGTTTGAAGGAAGTGATTCCTGAAGGAATCACTCAAAAGAGCTGAAATAGTATCTCCAATAGTATTGAAAGTATCTTTACATAATGGTGCATGTGGTAGATGGAACTATCAATTGTGAATAATTCTGTTTTTTTAACAGCAGTAGAGTGGTATACCCCCCCCCAAAAAAAACCCCAACCCATAAAACACACAAACAAAAATCACAAAAAAATGACATAAACTAAAAATCTGTGATTAAAAACTAAATCCAATCTTAATTCAATCATGGATACCAAGTAAAATATATATTTTTAAACTTAAAAAATAAAGCAATTAAAAACAAATATTAAATATCAGATGACATTAAAGTGGCTGAATGTGTATGAGTTTGACAAACTTAATAAATAATAAATAAAATTTTATTTATATAACACAAAGTGCTGCACATAAGATAACAAGTCATAAAAAGATGAAAAAACAACAACATGAGAACAGATGAGTCTCTGCTGGATGGACGTGCTATATTGTTGAATTACTGCAACAACTCGTATGTCCTCGTGGCAACAGAGCTGAATCAATCTATTAGAGAAAGTGCTGTCGATGTCGATGTGGATGTCCAGGTGTTTGCACTCCCCTACATCAACATCCTGTCCCAGGATAGGCATTGACCGTGTAACTGTCCTCTTCCATCTGAAGTTGGCTGCTACCTTTCTGGTCTTCTTCACATTCAGAAATATGTTTCCAAGTCCAGTCTGCAAACTCATTCATTAGTGCTCAGTATTCTTCCTCCTGCTTATCATTTATCCATGGAATCAAAAGTTAGGGGCTGAGTTGATTGACAAATGTGCCAACATGGTAAGCTGTCTGGTAAAACTTTAGCCAAATGCTAAAGTCAATGAGTCCCTGCTGGTTGGTGTCATGTTGGCTACCTCCATCTTTTATATTTTTGGCTGCTGTAGAAAAGATGGTGTATTTATTAAGTACTGTCCAATCAACGTGTCAAGGTTTCCATTGGTCTATAAGAGTGGTACTGCATGCATATGTACAAGTATAAATGTAGTCCAAATAAAGTCTGATGGTGGAGTTTTGAGCTTGTGACAAACCTTTAAATCATTAGTATTTGATGAATACTATTAAAATCCAAATTTCATAGACCTTTAAAGTCTTTAAAAAATCAGGGTGTATGCAACTAGTGAAGAGTTTTGCATGAATAAATGCAATACCATCAAGGGACATAGTATGATGTTTTCTTATTACTGAGTTTTTCAAGCTCAAATCGAGCAGCCAAAATAATCAAATATACATTCAAAGCAGCCCGTGTTGGTCTCCAATCACCATGAAGATAGTGATGTTTATTGTCATTACAGAAATCTCCCAGCAAAATGATGCCAACTTGTGTTTTTACGAATATATTTTATGATGCACCTCATCTATTTATCTAATGGAATACACCAGAGGGATGTTCGAAGCACCTTAATGTGACACGCAGCAGGCTGATGTGACCAAGTTACTTGTAATATATGCATGCTTCTTTTAAGTTTCCTCTCAACTTCACATTGAAGAAAAGGAGGATAAGAACTTTTTTCAGAAAATGATGAAAACAGGGATCAGGTATCAACTTGCCTCCTCCGAATTCGGATGGGAATGCAGGGCAGGCCTGTTAATAACTGCAGACCAGCAGAATCGAAGCACAGGAGAGAAGGGGGGAAGAGGAGGAAAGCAGATTGTGAGAAGAATAAAATTTCCATGGCTGATCTGCAGGAGCAGTTGTCGGGAGGTTAAGGTGAAGGCCAATCCAGCTGTAAGAGGGGCCAGGATTAAAGTCTTTGAGATATGGATCCAGGGGCTCTCCAGCTTTCAGTACCAGGGCTTAAGTATCATATCCGTGGACAGACGATCAATACCCCTTGCCTTTCTTTTCCTCCATCTTCAAGGAGATTTTTGGCAGCGCTTTCATGGGGTCCTCTCCATGAAAGCACCGCCCCTAATGACACGGTGGGAGCTATCATTTAGGCTGTGGGGCTTCAATCGCAGTTGCTCTAGTCGGGCTGCCGGAGAGTCAGGAGAGGTTGTAAGTCTTAGGATTTTATAGAGAACATGCTGCCAGGACATAAGAATCATACTTATTACACATGTCATATAATGTACAGTACATAAGCTCTACACAGATGATTTACAGTAGGCTGTTGAAGGTAGAAAAATCCGATGTGTGTTCTGAGTGGATGATGAAACACAAGGTAAAAGGCATTTCTTTCTTAACACACATTAAGCTGAAGGCTCATGAGCTGAGCTACTCAAAGTCATACTTGGCCTCTAATATTGGTTCAGTGATTAGTGCTTAATACTGTACCTTGAACACTTTCTACTGTGATTCATAATTCTGTCTAATCTCAACAACCAAAACTTTCTATTGAGGACAGGTTTCCATTGATCCATTCAAAAATCAATAACTCAGGTCATTGGTCAACCATTTATATTTGTTGTTTGTTTTTTAATGTAATTTTTGCCTGGAAAACTCGACCGGAAAACGTGTGTCTTACAAAAAACCCCAACTATAATCCAGTTTGTAAATATGTCTAAGGACACGTGGATAACACAAAACCAAACCTTATCTGTGCTGAATTACACAGTAATAGTTTCACACCAACCTCCATTGTGCTGCCTAATTACTGGCAAAGTGTACTGTGTAGTCAACACCCAAAGCATGACTGGATGAGTACTTTCATGTTAACATCTTTAATTGTGAAAACATGGATTGGAAAACCTTTAATATAATTTATAGAGTATTTCTCATATCCAACCCACCTAAGCTACAGTTAGAACAAAGTTCAACATACCCAGGGTTTCTTTCTGTTATCTGAGCCCTGTATGTGAAGCTAACTTCAGGGTTAAGGTTAAGGTCAATCACTTCATACCTGATGATAATTTAGAATGCAAACCTAACCTGCAGGGATTGAAATCACCACCTACTGACCAATCAGTTCTCCAGAAAATAGTGTTGCCATTCCAGAAAGACTTAAGACAATTAGATGGTCTAAAGTTATTAATGTAATGTCTTTATACTTTCCCAATGAGCATGAGTAATAAATGTCGATTCTTCAATGCAACCTTATACCTTGTTTTTTTTCTTTTTTTCATTGGCAGCAATGGAAAGACCCCACTGAGTTTTTATAAGGGAACCATAGATTACAAAATGTCATTCTGTGGCACTCTCTAACACAAGTTAATGTCTTTCACATACATATAAAATAAACTGTTTTCCCTTCAAATGACTCTGGACATGAAGTGTGGGCTGCAGTCTGTGTTAATGCCCAGGGCCACGTCTGATTTGGATGAAAACGATCAATTGACCCCCGGCTTCAACACAAGCTTGTGTGCTAGAGACAGAGCTGCTGATCTCTGTGTGGTGAGGCAGGCCGGTGACAGAGCAGCACCAATCACAGCCGAGGGTTTAATGTGACTCCTAAGTAACAATTGCACTCTTGTCCTGTGTTTTTCAAAGGCAGGTAGAAAAGAAATAAAAATTCATCTTTATTTTATCACTGTACAAATATTTGATATACTGAGAAATGTGCAAACTTCATTGAAAACCCACCAATATCAGAATTTTACTTTCTCCCACACACTGTTGTCATAGTCTCATGAGAGCAGGGACTTTCTTATGTTCTCCACAAACTGTAGCCATCAGTATAAACAGCCAGTCAGACTCTGAGCTTACCACATGGATTGGTGTAATCCACCTCTGTACAGGCGCCAGAGGACATTGTGCCATGTACGCCTCCCCTATGGCCTGCTTTACACTGCTGCTGGCACGCTGCTCTTAATCCACTCTCTGGGGCACGCACAGGGTGAAAACATGACGCCCACCCTTTAGAACTCCCATTAAGCCCCCCTTTCACTTGATTCTATTTTCCAGTGGGTCAGCGTTCAAATTTGATTTCATGCACTGCACCACCAATACTAGCTGGCAGTGGCGTTAAAAGCCTTGGAAATGAAGGAGAGATTATCAGACAGACGAGAGAGCCAAGTTACGCTGACCTAATTGAAACCACAGAAGCTCTCTGGTCTCAGCCACCTCTGTTTACTTAAAAACAAATGGCAAGTTCTAATAAATTAACACCCGGCGTGACCTATTAAATCACTAGAGATGAATTCAGGCCACGGCCGAGCCAGAGAGTCAAGAGAACAGCTGCTTTAAATAGACACAATTAGAGCAGACTCTTTCTGCTACACAGCAGCACAATGCTTCCATTAGTATGTCGGGCTGAATTTCCAAAGATGGTCGCCAAGAGATTACTGCTGACACATTCCTGTAAACTGTAAAAGATGCATCGGGCCCCGGCTTTTTAGGGTTTTGCCAGTCGCAGCCTGGCAGCCAGCACCGAGCGCTGCGGTGCCAGGAAAGAGAGATGGCTGTCCCAGTGTGAGGGTTTCCAGCCAGGCAAAATGGAAAGTCAACCTGCAGCGTGTGTGTGTACATTACAGACGTGCATGTTGGTAACAGCTCCAAGAAATAAATAAGCATAGAGCTGACTGACAGAGCAAGAATGATCAAACTTCAGAATGCGTTTGATATGGCTGTGATCTAATGCCTGTCTCACACACACACACACACACACACTTACCTCCCACTGTGCTGTCTACCGTAAATCACTCATCTGTCTGTAATTCATCGCTCTCATCTTATAATTCCATCCGTACAAATGTGGAGAGGGCCAATGCTGCGCATCGCTGTTTTATCCCTCGTCAAGCCTTGAGTCAGATAGTCTTAATAAATGGCTGAAAATAAATCACATTAGATAAGAGTAGCAGTTGGTTTTCCCGTTCCTGGGTGAGCGTAAACCATTAGTGCTATTTAGTCTTGAATAGCGAGCCGTAATAAGGCTTTAAAAAGATTTCTAGACATACAAGATGAAGAGCAGAGAGTACATTTAACCATCTTAAATCAAACCTGCTCTGGAATGTCACACTTCACATGCCTGTTGAACATTGTTCTCTAGTAAAACTTTGAGGCATTACAAAGCCCGTAACCCCTGTTTTGGTATTTGGTAAATGGCTCCCTGTGATGTGGTTTCTCAATATGAAAACAAGAGGAGAAATATTAAAGAAACTGCTGTAGCCTATCTGACTGTAAGTGATGCCATAATTGGAAACAGCTGTTCTCAGATTCTCTGCTTCTGAGGTAGAGGGCTGATGTATTAGGATTCAGTGGTTTTTGCTTTCATGCCACACACATGTTGGCTGAGCTGGGTGTGTTTAGTGGAATTACAAAAAGGGTCACAACAGTAGTGTTAACGTTCATGCTGCTCCCCATTAGTTACAAGCTCTCTTTGGGAAAAACTACCCAAAATGTACCTGAAAACTGACGCTGCATTTAAGGTATTTTCTCTCTGTTTGCACAGGCAGAATGAGTATAGTGTGCAAACACTTTGAGTATTAACCAGATGATTACAGGGGGCGCTACACAGACACATCTCCAGTTTTATCTCAGCCAAAGTACTGTGTTGCATGTCATATCCAAGGCTGGTCTGAATCCCAGCTCCTTACTAATTACTCGTTACTCGTGGCCAATGCTGCTTGTAGATTTTAACACTGAATGCCCCATTTTTCATTCTGCAAGTTACCCTGAAAAACTTCAAAAGAACCAGACACAAAACTAACCATTTCTGCTAGTCTTCATCATTGTGATATAGTATTTACTGATACAGAGTAACGAACACTAGTTTTACATTACTAAGTATCCATTGTGAGAAAAACCTGGCAACATCAGCCTCAACTTAAACACTGACTTTATAACTTTGTAAAATAAAATTTAACATGTAAATTATCCAATTATATACATTTACTTTATTTTAAATTTTAAAACTAATTGTAGCTATTTTTTCCTCAACCTAACCAAGTAGTTCTCATAGATAAACTTGATCAAACATTCAGTTCAGTTCAATTTTATTTATATCGCACCAAATCACAACAACAGTCGCCTCAAGGTGCTTTGTATAGTAGAGTAGATCGTACAATAATACATACAGAGAAAAACCCAACAATCATATGACCCCCTATGAGCAAGCACTTTGGCGACAGTGGGAAGGAAAAACTCCCTTTAAACAGGAAGACAATATCAAATATAAAGTTTCATTACATCATTCTGCCCCACAAAGCTACGATTCTGGTTGTTGGTCTTTATTACTACCAATCAATATGTCAGCATAATCATTAGTGCACTCATTTGTTGTCTTTTCTTTACACATCTTTTTGGCTCATTTTCAATGTTTCTTGAACATTAAGTGATATTTGTTACTGTAACTTGGTTTCTAACAAAAAACACTGATATGGAGCAGGCGCCTGACTGGCTTCAAGCTGGACATTTCCTGCAAAGACTTATGGAAACAACCTAATGAGAGTCGCTGCAATCCCCAAACAAGTTTTACATGTTATGTATGATCTGACATTCGACCATGTGACTTTTGCTCTCATGTCTGCTCACATGCCTGATTGGTGGAGTGCTGCAGAAATGGTCCTTCTGGAAGGTTCACTTCTTTCCAAAGAGCAACACTGGAGCTCACCTTCCTGAATAAGGCTCTTCTACCACAATCTCTTAGATCGAACTGGGAGCCAGCTCAAGGAGCAGTACTGGTGGCTCCAAATTCCATTTACAAATGATGGAAGCCACTTTGCTCAATGGGAACTTCAATGATGCAGACATTTTTCTGTAACTATCCCCAGATCTGTGCCTTGATACAGTCCTGTCTTGAAGGTCTGTAGAGAATTCCATGGAGTGGTTTGTGCTCTGATGTTCACTGTCAGCTGTGGGATTATATGTGTACAGGTCCAATCAACTGAATTTTCCACAGGTAGACTCCAATTAAGTCGTGGAAACGTGACAGATGATCAGTAGAAACAGGATGTTGCATTGCAAGGCAAAGGCTGTGAATATTTATGTACGTATTATATCTATGTATATGATGAACAGAATAAAGGTTTTGGAGTCACCTAGTCAAAGTCTGGACACTTAGGCGTGACCCTAAACAGGTTGTTCGTGCTCTAACGCCCTATAATGCAGCAAAATGAAAACAATTCTGCAAAGAAAAGCGGGCTAAATTCCTCCACAGTGTTGTGAAAGAGTCGTTGCCAGTTATCACAAATGTTCAGTGGCAGTTCTTGCTGCCAAGGATGGCACACTTAGTAGGTTTAAAAGCAAATAATGCTTGAATGTGAGCATATGGACCAATCAAATAACCAGTCAACTAGAAGCTGTCCTAGATCACACAACTTTAATTTCCAATATGATTAAAACTCTCTGGCTCGGGTATAGTTAAAAAAAATTATTTAACTTGTCAATCAGTTTTTAGTTGACAGATTAAATTACAATGGGGCAGTGGTGTTACCCATACACAGTATCACTGAAAAACTGAACCCTAAATCTAAGTCATCGGTGATTATTCTGATTTGATTATCCTGGCCATATGCTATCAGTATGTGTATATATATATTCTCCTTTGGTGGTGGTGGTGGGGGGGGGGGTTAAAATTCTAACCCTTTTAATTAAAATAAGTTTACATCATTAAAAACGGGTTTCGTAAGAAAATTAAGTTTAGAACTAGGATTAACAGTAACCCTATTATTACATATTATTATTATTATTATTATTATTATTATTATTATTATATACTATATGTATTTTCTATCCTGTCCTAATTCCATGTATTATTTACCCATGTGTGCCCATCACCCTCGTGTGCTGCTCTTTTTTCCCATTGCTTCTAGGAGGAGCTAAAATGGCTCTTTTAATGTTGAAGGTTGCCGACGCTTGAGAACAACATCTGTTTTGGGGCATAATGAGACCCCTCCCATTTTCATGGCCCGGCATGGCAACACTCGGCTAATCTCAGCTGTGGGCATACAGCGGGCATGCTGTGGGCCCACTCTGCTTAGTGTGAATATCCCACACTCAGCCCACTTGGGGGTCCCACTGGGCCCCATCTGGCCCAAACGCACCCTGCATTTAACACCAGTAATGAGCCCACAGTTGGCTGCCAAATGTGGGCAGCATTTTCTGACCATAGTGGCCCCACATGGACTTCAACAGGGCATGTTTGCTGGGTGTTGGCCACTGTCTTGCTATGGATTCTAGCTGACGGTGGCACATCATTAATCAGGATGCTGGCATGTGTCTTGTAACTATGTATTGAGTTGCGACTGAACATATTTGAATACAATATGCTTTCAAAAAGGGAAAAAAAATAGTTAATGTGGATACAGGGTTGGCTAGGGCAATGCGTTGTTAATTAAATTTGCACTTCAGCCATGCTGAAACACCAAACAAACACACTGATTAGTCTAACACCTGGCTTTCAGGAATGTGTGTAATAATCGGCATTAATTCTGTAGAGCTTGACAAAGTGGAACGAGGTTGCTTTCTCTTCTTGTGTGTTTTGAAGGCAGATAGCAGAGTTTTACTTTCCTCCCATAGCTGATGAAGAAGTCGTCCTGGTGGGCTAAACTGCAGGAAAACCAGTCTGCAGCAGTGGCGTATGGCAGTCATTATCTCTCTCTGTGATTAAAAGGACCGTCCCCCCGACTCAAACCCCAGCCTCTGGCCAAGCCACCAACCACAGATATTTCTCCTGGTCCCTGTGTACTACTTGATCATGTGTGTACTCTCGACTCTTGTGGTCGGGCCAGTTTACATATGAAGACAGAGAGGTAGGTCTGGAAGAGAAGGGCGGACGACAAGTGTGGGAAAAGTGCAGAATAAAGACTTACAGTAGAATGGTCATCATGATATCTCCAATCCTAACCTTAACTCTGACCATTAACAATCAGAATTTTTGTTTACAGTGATATACAAATTTATTAGACCATCGTCAAAATATTTGTTACACTTCTATCAGAATCAGAATCAGAATCAGAAAGGCTTTTATTGCCAAATGTTGAGCAGGTTTACAACATTAGGAAATTGCTGCGGTACTTAGTGCAAACATACTGTTATACAACTCTTAAATAGACATAAAAATAAGAATTAAAAGTGCTAAGTAGATAGATATATACATGAGTGCAGGTGGTGATCAGTGCCAAACATGGAATGATGCAGTGAACACAGTGTAGGGTCATGTGTTAGTGGTGGGAACAGTCATATGGTTATTGTTCATGAGTCCAACAGCAGAGGGGAAGAAACTGTTCTTGTGGCGAGAGGTTCTGGTGCGAATGGACCGGAGCCTCCTACCTGAGGGGAGCAGGTCAAACAGACTGTGTCCAGGGTGAGAAGGGTCACCACTGATCCGAGCTGCACGCCCCAGTGTCCTGGAGGTGTACAGGTCCTGCAGAGATGGGAGTTTGCAGCCAATCACCTTCTCAGCAGAGCGCACAACACGCTGCAGTCTCAGTTTGTCCCTGATAGTGGCACCAGCGTACCACACGGTGATGGAGGAGGTGAGGATGGACTCGATGATTGTGGTGTAGAATTGCATCATCGTCCGTGTTGGCAGGTTGAATTTCTTCAGCTGACTCAGGAAGTACATCCTCTGCTGGGCTTTCTTTATGACGGAGGTGATGGTGGGCTCCCACTTCAGGTCCTGGGTGATGGTGGTACCCAGGAAGCGGAATGAGTCCACAGAGGTGATGAGGGTGTCAGTCAGGATGATGGGGGGGAGTGGGGCTGTGTGCTTCCTGAAGTCCACAATAACCTCCACTGTCTTCTGGACATTCAGCACCAGGTTGTTGTGGCTGCACCAGGACACCAGACGTTCACCCTCCCTCCTGTAGGCAGACTCGTCCCCGTCCGAGATGAGTCCAATAACGGTGGTGTCATCTGCAAACTTGATTAGCTTGACAAACTGGTGGGTGGAGGTGCAGCAGTTGGTGTACAGGGAGAAGAGCAGAGGAGAAAGAACACAGCCCTGGGGGGAGCCGGTGCTGATGGTCCGGGAGTCTGAGACATTCTTTCCCAGCCTCACGTGCTGCTTCCTGTCCGTCAGGAAGTCAGTGATCCACCGGCAGATGGGATCAGGCACATTCATCTGGGAAAGCTTGCCTTGGAGATGGTCTGGAAGGATCGTGTTGAAGGCAGAGCTGAAGTCCACAAACAGGATCCTGGCGTAGGTTCCTGGGGAGTCCAGATGCTGCAGGATGAAGTGTAGAGCCATGTTGATAGCGTCGTCTACAGACCTGTTGGCTCTGTATGCAAACTGCAGGGGGTCCAGGAGGGGGGCCGTGAGGGTCTTGAGGTAGGAGAAAACCAGGTGCTCAAATGACTTCATGACCACAGATGTCAGAGCCACAGGTCTGTAGTCATTTAGTCCAGTGATCCTTGGTTTCTTGGGGACAGGGATTATGGTGGAGGACTTGAAGCAGACAGGCACATGACATGCCTGCAGTGAGGAGTTGAAAATGCCAGAAAACACTGGGGCCAGCTTGTTTGCACAGTGTCTGAGGGTGGCAGGAGACACACCGTCTGGGCCAGGAGCTTTTCGAGCATTCAGAGTCTTAAACTGCTTCCTCACATCTGCTTCATGAATATGAAGAGTAGTGGTGGGAGAAGGTGGTGTGAAATCCTCCTTGGTGTGGGGTGAGGAGGGGGGTGTTGTAGATGAAGTGTTTGATGGTGGTGATGGCTCTATGGAGGGGGGAGAGGTGAGGGAACGAGTGTCCAAAGAGTCTGTATTGTTGGGGCCGTTGGAGGTGTGAAGGCTGCTTGATGGCTCGTCAAAACGGCAGTAAAAGTCGTTAAGGGTGTTGGCCAAGAGCAAGTCATCAGTGCAGTGGGGGGTTTAGGCTTGTAGTTGGTGATATTCCTAAAACTTCCACACAGAGGCCGAGTCATTCTCTGAGATCTGCTGCTGCATCTTCTCAGAGTGCTGATGTTTAGCAATGTCCACTTCTTTGCTAAACCTGTACTTGGCCTCTCTGTAGCAGTCCCTGTCTCCGCTTCTGAACGCCTTACTCTTTTCCAGCCACAGCTTTTTGAGTTTAGGAGTAAACCAGGGTTTGTCATTGTTATAACTCACCCTGGTGCGTGATGGCACAATGCTGTCCTCACAGAAGTGGATATAGGAGGTGACAGTGTCCGTAAACTCGTCCAAGCTGTTAGAAGCAGCCTTCATTGTGTCCCAGTCTGTGGACTCCAAACACGTGCGAAGCTCCTCCACAGCCTCGTTGCTCCACACTTTTTTAGTCCTCACGACAGGTTTGGAGAGCTTCAGCCTCTGTCTGTACGCGGGGATCAGGTGGACCATGACGTGATCAGAAAGTCCGAGTGAAGCGCGGGGCACCGCGCGATAGGCCCTGCTGATCGTGCTGTAGCAGTGATCCAATGTTCTCTCCTCTCTGGTCGGGCATTTAATATACTGCTTGTATTTGGGAAGCTCTTGGCTCAGATTGGCTTTGTTAAAGTCCCCAAGAGCAATAATGAGAGAGTCCGGGAATGTCCGCTCCATGTGCAGTATCTGCTCCACGAGGGCGCACTGAGCTGCCTCCACATCCGCATCTGGCGGGATGTAAACAGCGGCCAAGATGAATGACGCAAACTCCCGTGGAGAATAAAACGGTTTGCAGTGAATAAAAAGGTATTCCAGAGAGGAAGAGCAGTGCTGAGCAATCACTGTTACATCTGTGCACCGGCCACTATTAATGTAGAAGCAGACACCTCCACCTGTGGTCTTACCAGAGAGAGAGGCCTGCCGGTCCACGCGCAGCAGATGAAAACCCTCCAGCTTTAGCGCGCAGTCCGGGATGTCCTCACAGAGTCACGACTCCGTAAAACATAAGACACAGGAGGAGGCAAAGTCTCTGTTCATGCTTCTCATCAGGGCCAGCTCGTCCATCTTATTCCTGAGTGAGCGTACGTTAGAAAGGAAGATCCCAGGAAGAGCAGTTCGCAGTTCGCGTCTCCTCAGGCGCACGAGTGCGCCGGCTCGCTTTCCTCTTCTTCGGCGTCTCACTTTCCTGATCAAGGTCTGTAGTAAATCTGCCGCAGATGCGACAAAAATTGGAAGTAAATCCACAGGTGTTGTAGTCCTGTAGTTAAGAAGCTCTTCTCTGGTGTAAGAATATCCAGAGGAGTGCCCAGACACACAAGTTATGCACAAAAACAAAACAGAAGTAACGCACTGAAGTACCAGGGCATCCATACGCGGCGCCATCTTGGAAAAAGAATGTATAATTATAATTCTATAATGGTTAATCCACCAGTATGCACAAGCGCTTTTTAATGATAAAATATAATTACTGTTAACAAATTTAATGTTTTGCAAAAGACCAGAAAAAATAATAAAGTACATCATTATTTTCTGAATATGATGGGTCAGTTACTGGGTATAAAATGTGAATTTAGTTCATTTCTCAAATCAAGAATCGATTTTTTTTAAGCAAGTTTAACAGATTTTTTAAAATATATGTTCATTTTTCCAGTTTTTATGAGAGGTTGTCTAATAAATTTGGTAAGCACTATATATGAAATGGTTCTGCCATGTAGAGGTACGGGAGCATTTTTAGACCCAAATGGAAGACGCAGGAGGCATGAGTCAAGTATTTAATGCTGATTAGTCCGAAATTCCAGGACAATCAAGGAAATTAACCAGAGAATCAAAAATAAATTAATTGATTAAATAAATAAAGTTTGCATAGCACTGCAAACATAACCAAAGGCATCCAAACATCCACCAGCAGAAAAAAAAACTTCCTTTTCTTCACGTCTAGTCTGAATTCATCCACCCAGTGAGAGGTGAAACTAAACACTTAACTTTTAGCCAACAGAATTTCCACTGAGTTACTATGTAAGTATGTAGAATTTCAAATAAGGACATAAAGTATATCATCTCTTACATCTCTGGCTCCTGTTTCCTTTCTCCTGTCTTTTTCCCTGTTGTTTTCCCTGCAGATATGCTGATGGATGTTAGGATGTTACGATCATGACTCATAATGAAAATTAGTCTGTGGTGCACATGTGGTAACCTCTTATGTTGTAAACTGTTTGGGTGTGCTAGAGAAAAGAGACTTAACCTCAGTATAACGGGGGTTAAATTATTAGATCTTAATAATCCACAAAGTAGTTCTGATTGCATCTTAAGGACATCTGCCCTGCCAGCTGATTGCACCACTGCCTCTGTACACCTACACGGACTTAAGCTTTTTGGTCTTTTGAACCACCTGACTCAGTCCTCATTTACAAAATGCTCTACAAACACTAACATTACAGCTAATGGTTGAAACTCCTTTTTCAGAGCCGTAAGCCAACAATGAAGAACCACTGATGACCTGTGAGACGGAGAGTAAACGTGGACATTATATCCTTGTTTTCTCTTTTTTTTTCAACATAAAACTCATAGCTACAGTATATTTTTTATATGTTTCACGTTGTTTTGACCTGCTGTGAGTCGAATGTTACTTATGTAGCAAAAACCTGTGAGTTTCACCAAAGGTACTCAAGGCTACGTCCACACGTACACGGGTATTTTTTTTAAATCCACACGTGCAGTTTTGAAAAAAATATCTCTGTCCACATGTAAATGCCCAAAACGCAGTCAAACCTTGTCAAAAACATGCCAAATCCTAGCAGTGTAGAAATGTTGGCCAATCAGAAGTCTAGAAGCCTGGGAGAGAAAGAGTAAACAGGGTTTTATGCAAACCTGCAGTACTTCTGAAAAGTTGTGTTTTTCTGGAAAGGCAGCTAATTTTGTGATACTTTTAAAGTGCCTTCATCATTTCAAATGTTAATACGGTGTAATTATTTTACGTGTAGTTGTTTTTTTTCCTGTGTAATAATATTCAACATTGATGTCAATACATTTTTCAATGCCTCTGCAAAATGGGTTCAAACACATAAACAGCTGTGGGATCCTGTTTGTCCGTGATTTGGAGAGCCCAGCGCTGCTCCCGATGCAGGGAAACTAATTTTGCGGGGGAGACCTACCTTGGCACTTGTGCAGGTGAAGCCAAAGGGAAGATATGCTTCATCATATTTTCTAGTCTTTGGCTTGGAAGGAAGTTGGTTTGGAAACATATGGCGATGCTTCATCTCCTGCTTTGCGTTTGTGTGGGAGCCCCGTCAAGAACCTGTCCATGATGCTAGCAGTGTCCAAGCGTTCTTTTTTTTTTTTCTTTTCATACCGCGCCCCCCCCCCCACGCAATGGCTCTGCGCCCCCCCTAGGGGTGGGCCCCACACTTTGGGAACCTCTGTGCTAGAGAGTGTTTTAGAAACTAAACATTGTTGGATTTCGATTTAAGCCTCAAACAATCTGAAACTACAGTCCTCTGTTAAATCATTTTCTGTATAGGAAAGATCGGGTGTTTGTAACTCATGAGGTAGAGCAGGTCAATAATTGGAAGGTTGGTCGTTTGAGGTACCTTTGGGCAGGATGCTGAACCCCAAGTTGTATGAATGTTAGATAGAAATCACCTCAGCCAAGTGCGTGCATGAATGAGTGAATGAGGCATGGTTTATAAAGTGGTTTGAGTGCACCGGTAGAGTAAAAACATATATGAAACAGTTTATTTACCAAAGATGGAAGTTCACTAAAAGGCTGTGAACAGAATGTTGCTCCTACCCATATCCCTAACTTGAGATGGAATACCAATGATATGGTAAATGGTTAATATTGAATTGTGTTTCATAAGATACAGTTTGTACTATAAAATACTATCGTTCTTGTTTCTTCTGTACTTTATTTAATGGCGACAAAGCTCTTTTTTAACCCTCTGAAGTCTGACCCAGCAACAGTAATAACCTGGTTTAGAGGAAAAACTGAGGTAAGTCACAATTACTATTTTCTTTGTTCCCTTACCTGTGAACTACTGTTGAAGAAATGACATATGCTGACGACATAAAGTTAGGGTTAAAGTTAATAGTGATGATAGCTTTGTCCTCAGATGATCAAAGGAAAAATTAGTTCTTAATTTGAAAGTTGAAGCTAAACTAGCTGCAGAAATGAATCTAATGTGTACCATTCACTGTAACCTTGTCTGCTGCTCTGTCACTGTTTGTAAAATGACTCCTTTGAAAGTTGAAAGTGAAGTCTTTTGCCTGTGGTAAAAAGTTTGGTTCCTTGAACATCTGACTCAGTCATTCATTCTGTCAGAACAGAATGACGTTCAGAGTAGAGTCCTGACTTTCTGGGTTCTTCTTTTTTTAACTCCTGGATTCTCGTTACATTGTATCACACTGCATGCCATCCCTTTGAATGTGGCCTTGTTCTGTAACAGATGATGTTGAAGCATTTTGAGCCAAGACCAACACAGGCTGAGATGTGAGACATGTTGCATGTGATACCCTGAGATGGCACATGTTTGCACCTCACCTAGTTCAAGAAATCCCCCAAAGACAGCCACACTGCACTTACACACACACACACACACACACACACACACACTTACAAGGTAACCGGAATATGCATGTTTTCATATTTTAAATATAGTTAACCATGAGATATGGATCTGTCACTGCACTGTGACAGGTAGCTCACATTCAGACAGTTGAATTTGTGGCCTGAGGGGTCAATAATAGTTCACCCACTATTTCTGTTATATAATGGTGTGTCTGGCACTCCATGATGCAGGTGTTGCTGTGCAGCATTTGCACTGATGTGGTCTAGATTGCCTGTGAAGCGCCCAGCCAAGACTGCTACCGCAAGACTCGTGTTAACCCCTTCCTGTGTGATACACAGCCAATCCTGACTGAACACACTCCACCTAATGTTCCTGGCTGAGCTGTGTTTGGCGGTAAAAGCTCCAAAAACTCTCCATGCAGATTCTCTGTTCTGCTATGGGTAACTTCATTAGTATGTCTGAAAGCTGTTGGGTCCAGATTACCCTCCTCTACCTGCTCAATGACAGTCTGTGTGTACTGCATCATATTAAAGGGTCTTGGGAAACTGGACATGAGGAGGGCAAAACGAGCAGCGGATCTAAAACACTATCTGCAGCATATGAACAGTACTGCTGTAGACAGTGAAAGTCAAAGACCTGACACAGAATCTGAGAGACGCGTCTGATGATTCCCTGGAACTAGTCTCAGTGAAAGGATGGCTGCCAAGTACCTGTTCCTAAAGAAGAGACACAAGGAGAAAAGGCTGGGGTATGCTAAATTACACAAGAACTGAAAAGGTGTTATGGAACAATTAATATTGGAAACATGTTTGTTTCCAATTGTTTTTTTGTTCCAATAGTAGTGCGGAGGAGATCAGTAGAGATTACTGTTATACACCTGTGGGAATGCAACTGAACAGACTGGACCTTTACATAACAATATATGGTTTTGTCTCATTGTGCTTGATGGTAAGCTGTGCAAGATTACTGACAGTAAAAAATTGATCTTGCCTGCTATTGTAACGCTGGTAACGCTGCACAGTAAAGCAGCGGCTGGCACCGCAGCCTCATTGCAGGAAGGTATAAAGGTGTTGGTCCTCAGACAGCTTTGCAAGAGTGTCGAGGAGAAAGAAAAAACAGTTTTTCACGTTGAGCCAGTTTCAAAATTGTCTTGCAAAGTCGTTTTCTTCTTTTCAATATCTCTTCATCAAGTGTTGCTTTGCGTTTGCGGCTGCTGATTAGATCAGCATCGAGGATTTTATGTTTTCAGTGCTCAGCGCTGGGGTAAAAGCTGACACAAGTGTGTGTATCTGTAAACATGAAAGCATGGTTGCTATAAGACAGAGTCAAAATTACATCAAAATGTTCGGGTTTTATCCTCACGTCTACTTCAATTTCACATTTACACCAAATCTAACCTAATTTTAGTGACATGTTTGCGCATCTCTTGTGTCTTCTACATCAACAGAAAATTGTTCAGTGGGTTCATATATAGAGGACAATTTTTCAAAAACACAAGAAAAACTTTTTCACCTTTGACATTTTATCTAAAATGAAGTTGTTTAAACAGACAGCACGTCTCCAAAACAGCCAGTCTCTTTCCTAGTGGGAACATTTTTCATGGCAATACTAGCACTACAGCATCTATGCTCTAAATACAAGGCCATAACTGAGCAAATTACATCAGTTTCCGATGACTATTTAGTTGAAGCACGTTTTTTTCACTGGGAGACTGTTGGTGTCTCTGATTCATCTGTACTTTAATTTGTTACTGCTTCTTTTGCTGTATTTAGTGCTTCGAGTGCTCGGGTAGAGTAGAAAAGCAGTTCATTTAACCTTTTTTAGGTGTGTATTTTACTTCTTAGGTCTCGGCATTCAGTACAGCTGACTCGTTTCCATAAGTCCGAGTCCCGGCTATAAACTGAAAGAGAAGATTTTTAAGGAACTATGGATGCTGGCCCACATTCTAGTGGCCAAGTCCTTTTGATTGAGAAAATGCCATATGAGGGAGAACATCAGTGCCTTGTATGCACTGAAATAATAAGCTGACCCAACCGCCTCTTTTCTCTGTGCCTTTGAGCACTGGCCAACCATCTGAATCCACTCAGTCCCAAATGAGCAGCTTATTTTTCAAAGTGTCTCTCGTTTGTGCTAGCTCGGCACCCTGGCTTGAGATGGGAGTGGGGGGAATAAGGGTGAGGTGGGGCAGCAGTGTCATCTTAGAGCATGTCAGATTATCCTGTCTGTCTTGGAAATCCTTAGATGGGTCAGATTTTCCCTAGTGGAAGGGTATGTGGTGGGAAAATGGGCAGAGAGTCTCTGCGAGACCTCTTAATCCACATTCTGCTTTAAAGAGGTGATATGTGATTTTATTGTCACTCCAGGCCACTGGACTAAATGAGAGTCGAGCTTGGTACACGCGTTTTTAGGATTTAATGTGTTAGGTAAAGGATACAAAAAATGCCTAATTTCCATCGTTAGCTCCAATTAACTTCTTTGTACTCATTTACTACAGTAGCTGATTAGTTGGTAATGAAAATTCTGTCTTTACCCGAGCTTGAATAAGTACTTTTAATTAAATGATTAGTTCTTTACTGTAAATGCTGTCATACTTAAGAAATCTACAACTTTGTTGTGCACAATGTTTTGTAATTTTCTTAGTGAATGTTTGAATGGACTGTTTGATATTGAGCAGGGTCTATGTGTTGTCTTTGTTGGACACATCTTGCTGTGAAGTATACTTAAAAACATGCTGGATATCCATGAAATAGTTTCTGTATCATTTAAATACGAGCTTTAACAACCATCAGGACACATGGCAATGTTAGAATGTGACTTTCAACATACAGGAAACAGTGATAGCGCAGAGCAAAGGACTGCTGATGAGTTCAGCATCCCTCAGAAATGAATCACTTCCTTTTATTGCTTCTAATTTTGATAAGTTCTGATATGATGACCCCCAATTATTAACCTGCTAGCGTGTGGTGAAAAACCTTTTAGTGGCAGAGTGCTCTAGGTTATGTTTCAGATGCAAATGGTGTTACCATGCTTTTTGTCCTTGCAATTTTTCTGTCCTAATATTTCCATCTGGGTGTCATATAGGTGAAAATGTCATATGAAAATTTTCAGAAGATACACAACAGATTTACAGGAATTTTCTCTATACTGTCCACAATGGGAGCTGACCATTAGAATTATGACAGCAACTATGAACCCTGTAGTCTGGTGGTCAAACAACCTTTCTAACAGCAATTCTGAGGGTTCTCCCCATAAGTTCCGAGCAAGATCGTGGAAATAGAAATTCAGTTCCACCAGTAAGTGAAGCCCTTTGTTGCACCTGCTGCCCTCCCAGAGACCTCTGGTATTCTCATGAATGCCCTAAAGTGCAGGAGAGATGTTGAGAAGTGAAAGTATCCCTCATTTGCAGGAGCCACTTGACATTTTTTAAAGGTTGGTGAGGAGTCAGGATGGCAAGACAAAATGGTTCCACAGAAGACACTGTACTTTAGTGCTTCTTTAATCTCCTAATGTATCTTTCATTATGCCATTGTATCGCACTGTTGAGCTATCACGAATTACCAGACAGACCCCTTTTCATAGGACACGTACTGTAGACTGCTCAAAAAAATAAAGGAACACTTTGAAAACACATCAAATCTCAACAGGAAATAAAATCATGGTAGATGTAGACTGAAGTGTTTGACCTACAGCCTTCAGAGGGCTGACTTCAAAGACACCCCGAAAATCAACTTGGAAAATATGATGCCATAGGCTCGTCCACTTTTTCTGAAAATGACTGAAATGAAAATAAGTGAAAAGGCAGCGAACGTCCAAAGAAAAAACTACAAAGCCAGGAGAAGTATTGCTCAAGACCACTTAAAAAATAATACAACCAAAGTAGAAAAGTTCAAGACTTTTGGATAGCAGTGTACTTTCTGCACAAACACAGATACCTGTGCCAGATAACACACTAATAAAATACTCGAATTTTACTCACCAAAACGACACCATAAATTCTTCGATGTTGCATAACAAACCTATTTTGATGTCACATGGCTACATTTTTAATACTTTCTATAGTTATCGGATGAGATTACAGTTGTTATGAAGGAGGGAACTATCCATAGAGCCCAAAACTGTTGAGGAGGCTTCGTTGTTCATAGCAAAGCTCAGTGAAGTTTGCACGGTTCTGCTGAAAGGACAACAGGCGGAGAATCCTCAGCAAGTCATAAATAACTGTCAGCATGTTTTGCCAGCGTTGCCCAAGACCTGTTCACATTTGTAAATCAAGTGCATCTGGTGACATCATTGACCTCAGGCATTATGATTGGCGACGTGAGTGAAACGTTGACACCAATAAATAAAGTGAAGATGAACACAAAAATGATGAATCAGTGGAGATCGTGGCTTGGAAAGCTGGCTTTTGAAGCCCGACCAAATTGGATCAGTATGTTTGGGAAAGACGCTCTGTGCCTGTGGTTCGCCAGGCGAATGATGACAAAACAAGGCCATTTTAGACACTGAGAGGAGAGGCCTGTGAAACGTCTTGCTCATAATGCTAAAAACAAGAACCTGTTGGACTGATGTGAGCTGTAAACTAGCTGTACTGTTTGTGAAGGTGTGGCTTTCATGAGATCCATTTCCACGGGAACGGCAGCGGAGCGTTGTTGTCGCAGGACTGTGAGGTGTTTGTGACCAAATCGTGCTCATCGATCATCGCTGTGTATTTGGAAGGTCAACGGGTCGCTCCCATCAGCCGTTCCCCCCGAACCCAGCGGGTGCTTATCCCTTTTGACTAAAGTCTGAGTCAAGTGGCTGACATTAGAATAACAAAGGCCGGCGGCGGCAGATTGGAGATGGCCAGGTTCACAGGTGCTGCTGCGGCTAAATCCCGCCGATACGGCGGGGAGATTAGAAGAGTCAAAAGTGATCATGGGTAATTGGTTATCTCACCTCGAGCACCTTGCAGGGTTTTATCCCCACGTAAGCCTCCTTATACCCTTAAGTGGACGGCTGCTTTGGTGGAGATGGAGGGGGAGGGGGAGGCTGAAAGTTTCGGAGGCTTTGAAAGGTTCATTTGAGAAAGTGTGAGGAGTTGTGGCTTCTGCGTCTGTATGATGAAAGAGAAGGGATACAGTTATTCCAGCTAGTCTCTCTCCCACACACACACACACACTCAACTGGATCCACTCCGGGGCTTCATGTTAGTTTTCATTATCAGCTCTTCCTCTTCCCATAATTGAGCACAATACACGTTGAGTTGGGCTTGGAGTTCCACGGCAAGAGGATGAATACATCATTAACCACGACTTTCCACACAAACACGGCCCTCGGTAAACAGACACGCCGGCTGCCTTTCCACTCTCGCAAACTATAGCCATAATTTCACAGAGGCCCCTCTCGCCCGCCGGTTTGAAAAACTTCCACAAAGCCCATTTAATTGGTAATCCCAGAGACACAGAGAAGATGATCGGAATTAGGCTATATCGTAGCGCCTTAATGAAAGGAGTGTTTTCCGTCTAATTTAATCAATATTAGAATATCTGCCAATTAGCAGCATTATTTTACTTTGCCTATGAATATCAGGACCCTGCTCGTTTATCACGGCCTCATCTCACATACTGGTTGCATTACAAATGTGATAACAATGGCTGATTTTTGATTTTGCAGCTGAGAAATAAGAAGACGGGGTGGCGTTCTAATTACACTCCATTCAAAGTGTTGATGAGGTTTAACTGGCAAAATTAATTAAAACTTTTTTTCTCCCCTCCGTTCCCGGTCAAGATTAGAATCATGACGTTTGGAGTATTTAATCAAAAATACGTTTTGCAATTAATTAGGAGCTCATCTGCATATGTTTATGTTAATTTGAAGGAAGGCATTTCAGTCACGCGTCTTGAACAAACCTCATCACAGAGGTGTTTGTTTTTCCTTTCTTACGTTCACCTCAGCACACTGCACGGGACAGTTTGAGCAACGATAACGATACGGCCGGATTAAATCCTAATCTTAATTCTCTCCCCTTAACCTTCTTTACAGCCAAAGATTAGTGTCGCGTATCTAATTTTCCTCGGATTCGCTCATTACCATACTTATCTGGCAGCAGGGCCTTTTTAATTGGAGATACACAGGACACAAAGTTTGTGAATAGGTTTCAGATGCTCCAGACTTGAGAGGGATTAGGCCGAGTATCTGCTCTCCACTCAGCAACACTGGAGCCAGTTTAGACACTCTGATGAAGAAAGGATCGAGCCTCATCTGCAAGTTTCTCCCTCGTTCTCCTCGTTTTTCCTGCGCTGGCATGCACAGGGAATATGAGAATCAATTAAAGGCACACGTAACAGAAAGAAACAGTGTGCCTTTTAGTGCTTAGGTTAATGGTGAGTTATTATATGAGTGACTCTGTGAACGTTGCTTAATTTCCCCCTCCCTCCCTCTCTCCCCTCCCTTCCTCTCCGTCTCTCTCCTAACTGTGGTTAATAGCTATTTTAAGAGCAATATGATGTATTACTCAGGGCTCTCTCAGGGGAAACCCAGTGTGTGTGTGTGTGTGTGTGTGTGTGTGTGTGTGTGTGTGTGTGTGCTGGGGTGGGGGCTGGGGGGTCTCCTGTGCTGAATCTGTTTAAAGGCTGTGGTGATTCCACCATCACACTCAGCCTATTCCAGCATTTCCACACACACACACACACACACACACACACACACACACACACACACACACACACACACACACACACAAACTGTTCATAGCTGTTTTCAAACCAGCAAATATGCTCAAACCCACAGGTCACCATGTACCACACACTGTCTTCAAATATACATTATTTTATTCTTGCTGCCAAGAACATTAGCTTTATTATCTTGGCAGCAAGACTGAAGTTACATGTTAACACAAATGTAGTAGTTTGTCTCTGTCCTTCCTTTAGGTGTTTCCTTTTCTGATGTCCTCCTAAGGGCTCTTTGGCTTCTACGGTCCACTCTGTGTGCAAGCTAGCTGCAGAATGGTTCAGTCCTTAGTTAACGAGTGAACCATGGGTTAATTATCAGTATTGACCTGACAGCCAGAAGACTGAGCCGCAGCTAATATACCAGCTCAGAAAGTCAAATTATATTTAAGACTTTCTGGTACATATTTTATTTGGTCATTTTTTAAAATAAATTGAAATACACACTGAAAATGAAAATGTAACATCTGTAATATTTGGTTGGGGGTGAGGGCTGGGGTTCAACACCACCAACGCTGACACCGTCACTTTCCCAATGCTGCTCATCATGCCCTTTTGCTGCTGAAGTATTTATAGCTACATTTCTTTATCTATACTCCATAGTGGTGCTCAGGTTGTTGCACTTTAATTATTTGAATTACTTTATTACTTGTTATTCTGTTTTTTTAATTGTTATTGTTATTTTATTGTTTTCTTTTTGTTTTATCTGTTTGTTATTCTGTTTCTTTTCGCGCCGTGTGTACATTATTTCGTTCCACCTCATGTAAACATCTGATGTGAATGACAATAGAGCTTCCTTGAATCCTTGAATCCTTGAATAGTCTTTATCCTACAGCCAACACTAACAAGCAAACTAGTTATTACAGTCTGGTTCTTCATCATTTTCAGGTTTTACCCAGTGTATTAACGGATGTACAGATTACCTGCCAACATAAGAAAGAATTGTTTTCATTTTAAATCATTTTAAAACCACTGCAAAGTTTGGTCATGTTGAAAATCATTTTATAGCTACAAACAAAGACGATAAAATATATCAAAAAGCAAATCCTTCAAAGACAAAGGAAAAGTGGTAAAATTGTGTTCCACAAATGAAAAATAAAATAAGAATGATGGCCCACACCCACTGTAGCAGTGTTGTGCACAGGTCCAGTTGTTCAAATATTTGTTAGAGAGTTTGGATAGTTTAGAATAGCACAAAGATTTTAAAGGTGAGGACCAAAGTTCAAAAGTCTCCAGCCCCCCCAAAACATCAATAACAACAAAAATCTAGTAGCCTTAAGAAAAACAACATAATGAAGGATAATCAATAACTGATGATTTGTAAAGCACACGGCGTCTGTACTGGACAGAGAGAGCCACAGCTGCAGTAGAGTTTCTGACGTATGCACTTCATCCTGTTACGCTGTCATGGAAGCTTCTTTCTGATGGCACATATACACTTTAATGACTCTGGACTTTGGCAGAAGTAGCTTCAGATCACACTGTGTTGTCTTTGAACAACAGTTTTTTGGTGGGATTTATTTGCAGATTGTGTCTTTTTAGCCACAGACTGTCTCGGTGACACTTGCTTCCTAAATACTGTCCACCTCTGTTTTTTTTGATGCATTTGTGTTCAAAGCAGAGTTCAATAATAAAAATGATAATAACAGGAATGACTTCTTGTCTGTGGCCTCTGCAGCTGTAGCAAGTGTGATCCCAGCCTCAGGCCTATCAGGAAACCTCACAAAGAGCACTGACCACAGTCCAGATAACAATAGGATCACTCTGTGGTTCAGAGTGAATTATATCATTGTAAAATACAGGGTTCGATATGAACAATGAAACACCGTGGATGTAAAACACATCCCTTTAGCAGTGACACCGTCAGTCATGCATGTGTACACACTGGGCACAGATGCATTCTCATACCAAAGTGGGGAACCCATGGGCCCAGCTGTTTGCTCCCTGGGCTCCACTGGACACGTCTGCAAGCCCAGAGGTGGCCCCCAGCAAGTGTGCTCGCTGCAGGGTGAAGACAGCCCCAGAGGTCCGGGAGGGTTGAGTAAATTATCAGCCTAGGTGTGGGTAAGTGAGTACGTGCACGCCCACAGTACACGCCACGTCTTTGTGACAATTATGTTTTACAGTAAAAGTGTTTACAGCTCGTGTATGCGTGTGTGTGTGTATCCCGTCTGATCAGGGTTTAATGACGGCTGCAGCCCCAGTCCCAGCCTTAGTAATGAATGAGCTATTACCTAATGAAATTTGAAGAATGCTTGGCAGCGGCAGGGCCGAGTTGGCACCGCGCACCAGGAGACGTTCCAACACACAGCAGCGATGCCATCGTGTTTGGGACTGGCGTTTGTCGTTATGCGAGACAGGGGCCAATGTGTGCTCTGCCCTGATTGTTTGAGTATACTATCATTAGCAGGCTGGCTTTCAATGAGGCTTTCATCCCTGAGAAGTGTTTTTTGAATGCTAACCAGGCTGTGCTGGTCAAAGGCTTTCTAGCACTTCAGAGGCAATTACATGACTCCTTTTCTCCTGCTACACTGCAGTACTGTAACTGTAAGCTGCCTTTCTTTTTATTGAGGGAAGATCGTATAAAACGCATCCAATAATGCAAAGAAAACAAAGTTTGCAACTGTTCATTTTTGGGGGAGGCGGGGCTTCTGGTTTCCTACAATGTGATGATGGTTTAAAAAATACCTCCCACTGCTGCGCACGCTTACATTCACATTCTCCCGTGTTTGCTTTAAAAGGGCCTTTAATGTTTCCACAACTGCTCGAGAACGTGTGTGTGTGTGTGTGTGTGTGTGTGTGTGTGTGTGTGTGTGTGTGTGTGTGTGTGTGTGTAAAAGGGGCGTGTGTATTTGTGCATGTGCAGTCGTTCACACGCATCCACGTGAATGAGTAATTGCATACACTGAGCATACTGACAAAAGCGCACTGCACACACACACACACACACACATGCACGCCATGAGAAATGCCACACACATACTCACGTGCATACACACACACACACATACGCATGCACACACACACAGAAATGCCACACACATACACGTTGAGAAAACCTTTTACTCACGATCTCTGTCTCACTCTCATTCACTCTCTCACTGACTCTCTCACACACACACACACACACACACACACACACACACACAGAGTGTATGTCACAGTAAAAGTTTGCTTACTTTGTCAATGTCATCATACTGCCCTCTTTTGTCAGCAAAAGTCAGAGAACGCAACAGAGAATCTTTCCTTTTCCTTTGTGTCCCCGTCAAACACATCTGACTGTAGCTGTCCTTTAGTCTCCACAGCATCAGTCCAAATGTATTTTTATTTATGTTTATCATTTATCATCTTTCCTGCAATAATCAGAAGCACACAAAGTGGAAACAAAAGGAAAACTGCAAATTAGCATGCAAACGGTAGCCCATGACCTGACCTTGCTCTCCTTGATTTAAATGTATCCCTGGATATATCGCACAACCCTGTAAGTGTTAATCAATACTGTATTGAATTTTTACACCCAGTAACTAACCTTAGTGATCAGCAGCAGTGTCCTGGTGTCACTTGTTCATTTGAAGCCAATCACAGGCTCCATAAGCACGTCAAAAACAGACTGTAGCATGAGGACGTTATGTTCAGAATGACACATGTGATCCTTTTGTGGTAGAGCAGGACTTCAGTGCACCATGGACACAGTTAATGAGCTAAAACAGGTGCACTTCATGGACATTTGAAATGTTGTTAATAAAGTTTTGTTTCGATTAATAAAAGAGGTGTACGAGTCGTTCTCTGAATGAATCGTCATGAACAGTTGCTTTAATTAATAATCAGTTTGATTTTGTCCGTGTGTGTGAGCCATGAACTGAACTCAGCAACAGGAGAAACATCACAGGTCAATAAAAAAGCCCAGTGTGCTGTTTAAAATCCCTCTAAAGGCAACACACTGATAAAGACCTGACATGTGTGTTCACCTCTAAATGCACTATTTATTTAACACTTCTGTGCAGTGAAATCAAATACGTCAAATATGCAAGAACACCTTAATTAAATGTTGGTCCCCTAAAATTCTGTCATCAGTGCTCAAACAAATAACAAATAACAAATGTACAGTTCGACTGTTAAAGTCATTATTGTTGGTAATTAAAAAAAGTCTTTCTTTTTTATTTTATTTTAGAAAAATACAATATTTGTTTCTTTTTATTATTTGTTTCCTTCTCAGAAACATTTTGTTGCAAACATAAATATGATTTCTGTTTTTGTGCAAAAATGAATAAATAAATAAAGTTTCCTTTTTTCCTGGAGAGCAGATCCCATGAATTAAATAAATCTGTCATTATTAAATATCTGAGTACAATAAAAACACATTATGTTCCTGGTGCAAATTACAAATACTGCATGTTGAAATATGATTTATAATTAATCCTAACTGTTAAGAATAACATTCCAAGCTTGATGATTATTTTTGTAGTAATTTGCAGATAATGTGAATGAATGAGTTTGTGGTCAGAGTATCTATTGTCTTGCCACAGCACTAAACGCGCTGACATCCGAAGCCTGCAGCATTCAGACGAGGTCTGCTCCGTGCAGTGGGGCTTGTTTCATAGAGAACAGCTCCCCCGGTGGACACAGCAGGTACTCCATTTCGCTCTCTGCACAGCTCTGCCTCTCAAAGAAGTGTCAGTGCTGTTCTGAGTAATTTTCACATGTATTACTTTCACTGAGAGAGAGAGAGAGGGAAAGTGCTGGATTAGAGCCTATAATCCAGCTAAACTGTGGCATCAATCAGCAGAAGCGTTAAACCAGTCAAAGCAGCCATGGCAGTGACTGACAGCTGCTGGAGAGGAGGAGAGGTGACAGCTGAGAGGCCGGCGGAGATGCGCCGCTCCCTCCACGTAATATGGGGGTCATTCCAGCTTCTGGGGAATGTTTTGATCCTGAAGTCAAATCCAGACACGTAATCATGTGAGGTGTTACAATCCCACACTTTTATCTGCAGTCCTTCAGGGGTCCCTGCAAGTTCACAATCCACTTACTGGTCATTGGTTCCTGGTCTGCTAATACCATGCAAAATCCAGCCCGTGTTGCTTTATCCACTTAGGAGCACAATGACTCCGGTGAGCTGGGCACTGGGATTATACGGACTACATCCACACGGAGAGAGAGACGGGAGCGGCGGCCGCAGACAGACAACCATCAGATCAGATGGGATTATAAGAACATCTGAAAGGTGTAAAATGTCATAAAAAACTTACCTTTGTTTTTCCCCGTACTGGACCTGAAGAACACACAGCAAGCAAGGGAACTTCAGATACACACAGCCTGACAGTTAGCCGTCTGATAATCGTGACACCAAGTAAAAGGAAAAAAATCTGAAAGAATTCGTAATGTGGTACAAACCAGATCACAACCCTGAGTCGACTTTACTAAGGAACAGTTTAACTGGCGTGTAGACTCTGTTAATTTCTATTTTTACACATGCTGTAAATAATTGCTGCATCTCAGCCTTTAATCGTTGTCTGTCTTTATTATTTTCATTCGCCGGCGTTCTTTCCTTCCTGCAGTTTGTTCTTTGTAGTCTCTGCGAGCACACTGTGAGCTACGTGCAGTCAAACGCCCTGGGTGTGTGAGTGCATGCATTCACCAGCACATCTATGTCACACCCTGGTTTTGGCTTTCATCTGTACATCCAGATCTACAGAAGGTTGAATGTGTCCAGTAAAAACTGTTTTTGTCCACGATTGTTTCTTATTCTCAGTGTCTATTGAACTAAAAGAAAAAAAGGCAGATCAGTGCCACTAATAGTTAAAGAGAAGAAACTGAATTAAGTTAAATTTAATTCCTGGCAGATAATTTAAAAAAGATCCCTAATTGGTTTGATTTATTGTTTCAGAACAGGCTGGCTCACGAACACGTCTCTATCAAAGCTGAGCACTCGATATCCAAGCAGCTCTGCTTAGTTCAGGACATAAACATGTATCATCAATGTAACAGTCATATCGACTGAGTTTTCATTCATACAGCAGCAAATCACCACAACCCGAGGTGAATGGAGGGCTGCTCCATGAAAATATAAAGTGGAGGTTTTGAGTTGAACAGGCTGTAAAATCTTCACCAAGTCAAAATAAGGTTACCTCAGAGCCCAAAGGTCTCCGTTACTTCTGATTTTGGCAGCGATCATCTTGTTTGTAATAATCAACCACTTCTACCATTCCTACCTCTCAGATTTATACAGCATCTTTACATCTGTGGGGTGACCAACAAGTTCTCAGATTTTAGACCAAAGCATGAACATCCTGTCTGTACTGACACAAACGTCTCACTGTGGCCGTATTAACGCTGATGGTTCATTCCAGAGGAAGATGCTCCACAAACATTTCCTACTCTGTCACTGAGGTTGTGCTGTGACACCCTGAGGATGTTCAGGGAGCATCACAGATGAAACACACTGGAAGGCTCTCAGAAATGATCTGAAGAGCTTCAAGAAGATCCTTCAAGGATCAGCTAATGAGCCCCTACCCGCCCACTTTTTCTTTCTCTGTTAGTCCTCGTAACTCGTGAGGGCGAGACGTGGCCAGTGTCAGATGGAGCGTTCCTGCGCTGTCGTATGTGGTGGGCAGAGTCCTTCGCAGGGACGCCACGCTCTTGGACACGGAGCCCTTCGCCGCCAGTGCCCGCCACAGACAAAAGGGGCCTCCGTTCCTGTCAAGATAATGCCACAGTCGCTATTGTAAAGTCACACAGCTATTGTGTAGTCAGCTTCTCTTGCTGTTTTGCAGAAGCCCACATACAGAGACACACTCCAGCACAAGCGCACAAAAAGGCGACAGAGAATTGTGACAGAATTGGACGCTTGTACTCCTCTGAAGACGCTGCTCTGGGGGAAAATAAAGGACGGGACTTTTGTGGTGGGGAGGGGGAGCGTTTCAAAAACACTTCTGAGCAGATCAAAGGCAAAAAAGCAAAGCAGAAAAACAAAATCACAAACAGTGAGTAAACACGGTGGAATGGAGTGAGTGGCAGAGCAAAGCACGGGGAGGAAGGGTGTCATAGTATCTTAACCACGTCCAAAGGTGTCTCTCCTCGCTGCACACACGAGTCCAGGTTATCACACAGCGCAATTGACTTTTCTCTTGGTGTTGCAGAAGGACAGCAGGTGTTTGTGCGGTGCAGCAAGGCAGCTGCAGCAGAGTGAGGAGATAACAACCAGAAAAACAAGCCCTCCTCCTCCTCCTCCTCCTCTGCTACCTCCTCATCTTTTTGTTTTTTGTCACTGGTGGTTTCTCAGGACGGCGACAATCACACAATGTCGTTTCTCTTTCTTTCACCAGAACGGCAGAGAAAAGGTCACCTTAGGAAACTTGATGCCACTTCTACAGAAGTTCCTGTGAGCTCAGGGGAGAGCGGCCTGTGACGAACCAGCAGGATCAGCAGTGGTTTGCACTTTGCTTGTACAGCGTTGACATTTCATCACCTTTTATTAAAGCAGAAGCTGTCGTTGTGACTGTGTGTGTGTGTGTGTGTGTACGGCTGATGAATCATTTTCTTATAAACGTATCATTTAGTTTCACATCACTCACAGTTCTGCCTCTTAAAAATGTTGCAACATTATTTTTTACTTTTACGTTTGCTGATTATGGGCACAAACATTCCCACTGTTATCCATGAGAGGTCAAACTCGCTCTAACAGGGACGGTCTGTCTCTGAGACGGTAAACCTGTGTAGTGTTGCTCATCAGTTCTGTGCAGTGAAGACAGATGAAATAAAATGTGTTTATAGAATATATGAGAGATGATAATAACATAATGTCAACAGTGCACTGGCTTTTTTAACATTATCGTCCTTTTAAATGAGGACCTTAGCCTGAGTTTGTAGTGTTAGGCTGAGACATTCCCTCCAGCTCTGTTTAGGTTATCTACTTCATTTTAATATAACTTTGTTACTTCCCACAGTAAATGAATTTATTCAAGTACAAATGTTTTGTAGATGACATGTTCCATTCATTAGAACTGCTGAAATGCGGTTTGTGTTTCCTCGTCAGGTTCAGCGAGCTTGACACAAAGATTCACTGGTGGAAATGACCTTTTTACTCTTATACACTTAGTACACTTCAGAGACTCCGTCAGAGTATTTCTAACACAAGCATTTGTATTTGTACTTCTACTATGTTTACCGTCTCTTTCTGCCACCTCTGACACTAAAATGTTTTTTGTCTTTTTTATTTGAAATATTTTCATCAAGTCGTTTCACTGATAAAACTGACCACACCTGTTAATGAGCATTGGCTCACCTGGAAGTAGAAAATCCCGTCCTGTTGATCCTGCCCACTTCCTGTCTGTGGTGGAGCCACACGGGCTGCTGTTGGAGGATTTAAAGGCCTCAAAATGAGTGTGTCGTTATTTCTGTGCACTGGTTTAAGTTGCATTAGACTCACATATGTGACAGTGTAGATTCTGTCTGAAAGCAGCTCCTAAAGAGATTTGGTTTAATAATATTTAATAATATTCTCTAAATATTCTCTGTGCTGGCTGATAGAATTACACCCAGATTCCACTTTTGATCACAGAGGGGAGGCCACAATAACACATAATGAATGCAGCGTGCTAATAACCAGATGCTGGAGAAACACTGCTCGCAGAGTTGAGCCATTTCCAGATCTAATGGGATCTTCTTAGGGGCAAATTGTCTTAATAGAGCTGCGTTGTAAATTGACCAGGAACAGCAATGACACACACGAGCACGTCGTTCTGCAGGTACCAAAGAGAGAGAAGAAAACAGAAAATACACACACACACACACACACACACACACCGCTGGTCTCTACATGTGGCACAATGTAGAGATAAAAAAATATTTTTATTTTATGTTAGTTTTATTTATTTATTTTTTTTTTGGGGGGGGACATTATCTGGCTTACAAAATCCAACATAATTGATACATCTTCCTCTTTCTTCATCACAGCAAAGCCAGTTCAATTATTCATTGTGCTCAGCGCTGAGACACAGAGATATCCTATAAGCCACGCAGCCTTAACACACACTGTCACAGTTAATGGAAGGAGCAATCAGAAATTTTACAGAAAACCAAATATGCAGATGTGTCTGCTGCAATTCAGGCAGACATATTTTAATGTGAGGAATCGGAGGAAGGACAGGACGGGGGGGGGGATCCTGGGAAAAATGGAACGAGACATTAGATGAATATTCGCCCATTGTTCTGGGTGAAGTCGCCACCGACTTCAGAGGATCGGAAAAGGAAATAAGTCAAGCTCCTCTGAGTGCGGGGTGTGGCACGGAGGCATTAAGTGGCGTAATTAATAGCGTTCTCACATATCTGGCAAAGTTATTAGGGTGCAGGGGAGAGAAAGTGGCGCCTTAAGAGGCTCTCAAATTGCACTCCAAGATTTGTCACTTACAGGAGCCGTTTAATAGCTCGTTTGAAACTGTTGACCTCAGTTAGCAGAACAAGCCCATTTGAGCTCTTAGTGAATTAGTTCAGATTTAAATGGGCTAAGTGAAATCCCACACTCCTGTGCAAACACACACACACACACACACACAGCTTTAAACATCACCAGTCAACATTTGTTATTTTACCCAGCAGTGCAGCTTTATTTCATTAAGGAATAATTGCTTTGAAAGAACACAGAACATTCTGACATTTAGCTTTCTCTTCACTGCTAATTTCATCTGTTTTTGTCTCCACGTCACCTGCAGACAATCGTAACATATAGAAGAAAATGAAAGGAAATGGTCCAATGTTGAAAACGACATGAAACTATCAGCAAATGTCAGCATCAGGGGGAAACGCAACCCAATATGATGATCCACTGGAGGAAATATTTACCAATCTAAAAATTTCATATGGTAAATGTTAGAAGGCAAAGAGGGTGCTGCCAATAGGATCCAATTAAAGAAACATTTTTGAGGGTTTTCGCAGGAATGCCAGCAACCAATGGAGATATCAGCGCATAAATTATCTGCGGCCGACTTAATTACACGCGAGCGGAGCGAGGAGTAGACAAAAAGAGAGCGATGTGGGCAAACAGGAGGAGGAACGGAGGTGCGGAGAGTCTATTCTTTCTGATAACTCCAAAGTTAAAAGAAAAACTCACCCTGCTGCAGGCTGCTCCATCTGTCTGTGCAGCACACACACACACACACACACACACACACACACTCCTCCGTCAGCTCTGCAGTCCAGCAGGAGCAGGTTAAAGGTGCGTTTTCTCTTGGTTCTTGCCGTCCTCCAGCCTGGAAATGTTCACACACACACACACACACACACACACACACAGACGAAAAGCAAACTTGCACCGAACATCCTAAATTCAGAAGTTTGCGCCGCATGGCAGACACGCCGAAAAAAAGCTGCATTTCATCCTTTTTTGAATCAATTTCTTTCTTTTCTCTGTTTCTTTTTTTAGTGATGGGGTGATGGGGAGGAGATGGGGGGAGGGGAGGCTTGTTTTATGCTTTGCACATAAATGTGATGCATAGACTCTGCGCGCTCATATCTGCCTGCATTGTACGTGGGCGGGTGTAAATCCTCATCTTCCTGTATATCCATTAGTAATGCAACACTCTAAAAATAAAGTGTGCCCCGGCGTATCTGTGCCCATGAACATGTTGCCTGTGTAATCACATTTTATAGACTTCTTTTTTATCTGTTGTCAGAAGAGAGAGAGGGATGGAGGGGAGTGCTGCAGCTCTGCGTGGCTTTACAGATGCCCGTGATAGGCCGATTGTCCACGCCGGGGTTCTTACCTCTTTTACCAAAAAATAGCATCGCACCAGCAGGACGGCTTCTACGGTGAAAGGTGAGATAAGGCCTCGGTTTTTCCTTACCGATTTCTCCTCCATCCACTCGTCTTCTTCTCTGCTGCACTGACACAAATCAGCATGCTTAGAATAAACTGCATATGTTATCAGCTCCTTGGAAAGCAAGGGGAGAGGAGACAGAGAGAGGGAAGACTTCTATCACTTAATGAAAAATAGCTTCCCTTTTGGACAGAACTTCATAGGGCTGCAATCAAGCCCTGGCCCCCACTTCTTGACGTGCAATCGAGGCAAATCAAGTCAGCATCTATTAATAATATTTCCCTGGCTCCTTTCATTCCAGCGCGTGTCCTACCACTGTCAGCGCTGTGATGGAGCACTGCCTTTATCTCCACCCCAGCCTGCTCTGTCACAGTGATAAACAATTCTAACAAGAATCAGAATAAAGATCTCCCCAGTAGACTCCCAGAGATAGAGGGGGCCCTTTTTTCTCATTTTCTAGACGGCAAAATTTAATCTAGTCCCCCAACCCCCCCTCCCCCGAACACACACCCTCACCAGCCCCCCAAACACACACACCAAAGCCTCCTTCCTCCTTCCTTCCATCACCTGCTTCCTCCGCTGTCCTCCCTATCTTCTTTTTTCCTCCTCTTCCTTCTTCCCTGCTCTTTTTTTCTAAGCGTCACATTCAAAGAGATGTAAATTCCTTAGAGCTGGGACCTGATGGCGTAGGAGCACAGAGCGAATGTCAAAGGCGGTGAGCGTGCGTTGAGAGGGGTGGAGTTACCGCTTTACCCCGCCGTTGGCTCGGTCCGACTAAAACCCTGGTTTAATCGTTTGGTGGAGAAAGGTAGTATGTGTAACATATGCAGACACCACCCTCCTCCTCTGAAGGAGAAGCACCACCGAGCATCACAAGCTGCTTTCCTCTGGATACTGACTGAATGCTTTCCCACTGAGGGCATTAACCTGTTGGGTTTTTCTTCTCTGAAAATGACGCTGATGAGATGATGAAATACAATTCGCTCAAGTATGAGCACACATATATAAAAGGTTCATGAGGTGAGTTGTAGATGGCAAACACCTAGAACAAAAGAAACTCTGAAAGACATCTATTATGTCTTCCAGCTGCAAACAGCATATACTTTAAATTATATATACATTAAAAAAACTGAAAATTTGACTCATTTTATTTCATTCTATTCTGGAGCATTTTGTCGGGATGTCCAGGCATCATACGCTTTAATTAGCGTTGCCTCCAGTCACTTTATATTTATTATTTAGGGGAAAGAGAAAGTCTGGCTTCTATTTTTAGATCACTCTGTGAAGTTTAATTCTGACAACTCACATTGTGAGACTTTTGATTTCAACAGGAATCTTAAAGGTACTCTCGAAAAACCATTAACTGTTTCCAAATGCAGTCATTTCATGCAGTCATGAGAGCTGGGTCTGCTTATGATTGAGCCCAACGACGAGTCCAGAGGAACGATTTGTCTCCCAACTTTGTCCGCTTCTCAGAATTTAAAATCAAGCTGAATGGTCACTGTTTACGTACACTGGGAGAGATCCAGCATCCATCACTGAGACACAAATGTAAGGATCTTTAAAAAGCGATTGATAATCACCTGCTGAGCTGGATACGTTCCAGAAACTGGCTAAAGTTCAATCGGATCATTTCCAGAGACCCGTTCTTTCACTGTTCTGATCACGTATCAGCTTTATACTTACGAGATATTAGTGAATGTCTAAGAGTGGAACTATTATAAATAATATTAATAAACAGAAGAAACAGGCCTGTCACCTGAGTCAGCAGCAGAAAATGGACGGACTAAAAACAAACAAACAAACAAACATTCCAAACATTTTTTACAAATAAATAACTGCAAAGTGGGGTGTGCGTAATTATTCAGCCCCCTGAGTCAATACTTTGTAGAACCACCTTTTGCTGCAGTTACAGCTGCCAGTCTTTTAGGGTATGTCTCTACCAGCTTTGCACATCTACAGACTGAAATCCTTGCCCATTCTTCTTTGCAAAACAGCTCCAGCTCAGTCAGATTAGATGGACAGTGTTTGTGAACAGCAGTTTTCAGATCTTGCCACAGATTATTTATTTGTAACAAATGTTTGGAATCATGTATGATTTCCGTTCCACTTCTCACGTGTACACCACTTTGTATTGGTCTTTCACCTGGAATTCCAATAACATTGATTCATGTTTGTGGCTGTAATGTGACAAAATGTGGAAAAGTTCAAGGGGGCCGAATACTTTTGCAAGCCACTGTATTTGGATAAATATCGCCCACCTATCTATGAGGCACTGACCTCCAAAACTCCACGATGCCAAACACTGTAGGATATTCCCATTGGGCTCGTGTACACTGGGGACACGATATAATACTGGTTTCTTGGCTGATCAGGATACATTTGATCAGCTTGTGCTATTCAACAACAACAAGAACACATCTTTTAGAAAGGAATGGTCACACTGAACACATGGGGCTTTAGCCCTTTACCTCACAGTCTAGGGTCAGGATGTCATGTTACACTTCAGATCAAATTTCATACATCTTAGAGGTTTTCTCAGATTCACAGTGTGCCACATACATAAGTGTATCCTTTACATCTGTCATACGTGTTTCCCCCTCAGTCTGATTTACTCTAACAGCCAAATGGTTTTTTATGGCAAAAAAGGACAAGATGGATTACATGTAGGCAGATCGGCGGTAGGCAAAGTGAGCCATAGAGGCAAACAGCTGGAGAGTAAGAGTGGGGGGATGCAAGAATGAATGGGAGGGAAGCTGCAGGAAACTCAAGCCCACAGACAGGTGAGGAATGAATCCACTGAGGGAGGAACCGTAAATAAAAGACGTGACTGAGGGTGAGGGTGGGGGAGGGCTCAGAAGTGACAGAAGAAGTAAAAAGGAAGGATTTGTGAGGGGGGGGCTACCTATCCATCCCTCTTCTTCCCTCCATCCAGTCTGTCTGTCCACCCCCCACCCCTTAACCTATCCATTCCTGTGACAGTTTCACAGTCTGGATCAGTAGAGCTAGAACCATGCATCTAATCCACTCCCTGATGCATTTTTAATTGGACGAGAGAGCAGAGGAGTATGGGATACGATGGGCTGCTAGGCGATGCGTCGGAAAGGCTAGGCTTACCTCCTTTGTGTCATACACGTCAGTAAAGTGTGATGGCAAGTGTCATCCCATACATACTAGGAGCTCAACATGGAAATGATAAGATGCACGCCTCTACCTGGACTCTGTGATACGGAGGAAGATAATCATTAAAGTTTTTATTGTTAGAAAAAGCAATTAACCTGGAGCAGTAATTACAACTACTAAAAATAAATGTTTTCTCTAGGTTCAATGTGAAATGGAACATAAAATAAAGACAACTAGGCGTTAATCACAGGTTAGAATCAGGTTCATTAATGCTTTTTCTACTTATGTGTAAGGCTGGATTCACCATTCATCCTAAAGTTTTCTAGGACTCTGCCAGAGGTGGAAGTAAGGACACAAATGTCGAATGCAGTCGGCTTGTATGTTAGGTGTCATGATCATGGTCGTGTTTGTCTGAGAGCCCTGGTGCTGGGTCTTAGTTCATTTAGTTTGGTTCCTTTTCGTGTCCAGTCTCTCCTGCTGTCCGCTGTGTAGTCTGTGTCTTTTTATGAATGTCAGCTCTCTGTCTCTCGCCCTCTCTCTCTAGCTCCCTGTCTTTCAGCTCTGTAATGCTTGTCTGCCATGTCTGTGCTATTGTCTCCCTATGTCGAGTTGTGTGTCTTAGTCTGCGTCTCAGTGTCTGTTTCCTGTACTTCCTGTTTTATTGTGGTAGTCACTTGTCCTGTGTGCGTTATGTTCAGGTTTGTCCAGCTGTGTTCCCAAGGTATTTCCTCTGTGCCCCGACTCCCTGTGTCTATATACTGTCTGCATTTCATGATCTCCCTCAGTGCTGTGTGTTGTGCCCACCTGGTGCTGTCACAGTTTGTGTTTGTCATCTGTAAACCCAGCAACAAGGCTCCCTTTGAGTGTTTGGGGTCCCAGCCTGCCTGCCTCACACAGCGCCATCATATCAGGCAGTTTAAACAGTTCAGCTACAAACTGAGTGCAAAGTTCACATGATGCAGATATGTGGTCTCACCATCACTGGTGATAACCGTAGAAAACAACAATAACAATGAAACACACATTTTAAAATGAAGTGAATTGTGGTTGGGTTAATGGCTGCACCCCAGCATTAAGGAAGATGTCACAGTATTGTCATGTTACCAACCTGGGACAATAAGCAGTTTCCAGTCATAATATCGTGTAGTTTGGTAGTCGTAGTTTGTTTTTTGCAGTCTTGCAAATATGCAAATAAACAACCAAAAACTAGCAACAATAAACAAAACAATGATTCTTATAATAAAGAATCGTCAGCATGAACTTTATTTAAAATGCACCTTTCCAAAATAATGTTAAAACATTGTTAACATAAAACATGTTTTGCATTAACTGAACTACATTTGACTTGGTTTCCATTGTTATGCTGATGACACCCAGCTCTACATGTCTACTAAACCCACCACCACTACCACCCACCGCTCTCCATGTTTGCCTCCAGAAGATCAAATCTTTATTCTCCTGCAGCTTTCTCAGATTGAACAATGATCAAGGTTCCTTCGTACTGCATTGATTACTGTCCTTTTCTTTATTTTGGTTTTGCCCCCGTGCATAAACATCAGTTGGTCCAGTGTTATGCTGCTCACATCATCACCAGAAGTCCTTCCATTAGTCACGTCACGCTCCTACTTCAGCAGCTTCGTTGGCTCCAGTTCAGTATTTTATTGAGTTTAAGATTCAGCTCCTTCCTTTAAAAGCATCCATAAGCTTGCTCCCAGTACCTCTTTCTGCATGTCAGCACACCCTTTGTACACACAGATCTTCTTTTCTCTGTCCCCCTGTTTGACTGTCATGGAGTGTAGAACCTTCAGATCTTCTGCTCCTTGCCTCTGGAATGCTCTCTTACCAAACATCTGGAATACTGACTCTGTCTCAACTTCCAAATCCTGTCTCAGATGGACCTTTTTAAACTCACTTATTCACTTAAATCTTCTGTTCTCAGTGATATTCTACATTGTTACATTGTTTTATTGACAGATAGTTTTTTTTGTTTTCAGCTGTGGCCTTGAGTGTTTTGAAAGGTGCCTAAAACGAAATGTGTGGTCACTGTTCTTGTTGTCGTCATCATCATCATCATCATCATCGTCATCTCAGGAAACTAACATGCATTTTTATCAAATAAGAACTTTCAAGTAATTAAAAGCACAATACTGACTAGGGAGCATCCTCCCATCACCATAAAAAAAAGAAAAGATGCAGAGCTTCTAAAAACAACCAGACAGAGACGTGTGCTGCTTTCTGGACATTACAGCGTACAAACGATAGGAGGCTGTGGGCCCTCTGGGGCAACATTGCTAGCCTTTCTAGAACTGTTACGACCATAAAAGGGTACAATTCAAAGGGAAAAACACTCAGTTTAGTTGAGTTTGCATAAAAGCTGGCAAAATGTGAATTGCCTGTCTCTGAAAAGACAAACAGGCAATCCGCATTCAAGTGAAAATGAGTCGAGACGCCTCACAAAACGCAGGAAAACATATGACGCCCATTAACGATTCTGCACTTTTTCTAAAGACAGCCGGTCTAAGTGCCTCTTTCCTTTCCTTCATGCACCTTCCTTGAGTCAAATTAAAGTTCAAATTGTGGACTTGCACAATAGTTTACAGAGTAACCATTTATCTGTCATATTCTCCAAGAAACTATATGTGCAGAATGGAAAAATGCTTTTACATATCGTTTTAACCACCAAGTGAAAAAATGAAACACTGACTTACAAGAAGCTTTTATTTCTCTTTGCCCAGAGTCACTGCAAGCGAACACGTTATGATCGCGATATGAACTTCCTGAACACAAACTGAGACACCTGCTGCCTTATCTTGTTCGCGGGCTGGGGTTGTGGTAGATGGTGACGCAAAACCTTCAACTTGCTCACCCATTTCAACCCCTTCACTTCCTGCAGCTTGAAATATTCTTTATCTTGTTGACAGTAAGAATGCACATATGTGCATTTGATTTGTTTGAATTTGGATGTACTGTTCAGTTTTAGTCTCATAATATCCACCAGATAACATGCATTAAAGCAAACAGTTAGACTCATTTTAATCATGTGCCAAATACGCAAATGTTCAGAAGCTCGATGATATTTTGCAGATGAAAGATTATAAAGTCGCATTGGTGTTGTTTAGGGAAGCATTGAGTTCACCGCTTCTCCTTTTTATTTATTTTCTCATTTGTAAAACCTTAAAAATGCAAACAGACCCGATGCGAAAGGAAACCTCTAGTTCCCAACACTATGCTTCTCCAGCATGTTTCTGAAATTCAAACTAATCCTAATTATATGATGTCTCAAAGGCCAACAAATGTGTATGATTTACAAGCACAAGTTATGATTGAGAAATGTGCACAAGGACTTGTACTCCAGTCCACACAAAGAAAAAAACATTTGTCAAGAAGTTTCCAAAACTGTGTTGATTGTGTGTTTTCCAGCAAACGTTAACAGGTTATATGCTTTATCCATCTGCATGTTCCAAATAGGCTAAAACTTTATAAGAATGAACGTAAGATAAATTAACCAAAATAAATAAAATGACAGCGTCCTTGCCTGTTTGACCTATTTAATTTGTTCACTTCCTTGGGTGTCTGGCCCACTGTTACGGGCCATTCGATCCCTATACAACCGTTGCAAGAGTTTGGTTCGCATTGCCGGCAATAAGTCGGACTTGTTTCCGGTGGGTGATGGGCTCCGCCAGGGCTGCCCTTTGTCACCGATTCTGTTCATGATTTTTATGGACAGGATTTCTAGGCGCAGCCAAGTGGCGGAGGGCTTTCACTTCGGTGGCCTCAGAATCTCATCTCTGCTTTTTGCGGATGATGTGGTTCTGATGGCTTCATCGGTGGGGGCCTCCAGCTCGCACTGGAACAGTTCGCAGCCGAGTGTGAAGCAGCGGGAATGAGGATCAGCACCTCCAAATCTGAGGCCATGGTTCTCAGCCGGAAAAGGGTGGAGTGCCCACTCCGGGTCGGGATGAGTTCCTGCCCCAAGTGGAGGAGTTCAAGTATCTCGGGGTCTTGTTCGCGAGTGATGGGAGAAGGGAGCCGGAGATCGACAGGCGGATTGGTGCTGCGGCTGCAGTGATGCGGGACGCTGCACCGGTCCGTCGTGGTGAAGAGGGAGCTGAGTGTAAAAGCGAAGCTCTCAATTTACCGGTCGATCTACGTCCCGACCCTCACCTATGGCCACGAGCTGTGGGTAGTGACCGAAAGAACGAGATCGCGGGTACAAGCGGCAGAAATGAGCTTCCTCCGAAGGGTGGCTGGCCTCTCCCTTAGAGATAGGGTGAGAAGTTCGGCCATCCGGGAGGGGCTCAGAGTAGAGCCGCTGCTCCTCCACATCGAAAGGAGCCAGTTGAGGTGGTTCGGGCATCTGACAAGGATGCCCCTGGGCGCCTCCTGGGTGAGGTGTTCGGGCATGTCCCACCGGGAGGAGGCCCAGGGCAGACCCAGGACGCGCTGGAGAGATTATATCTCTCGGCTGGCCTGGGAACGCCTTGGTGTTCCCCCGGATGAGCTGGAGGAGGTGGCTGGGGAGAGGGAGGTCTGGGCTTCTCTGCTTAGGCTGCTGCCCCCGCGACCCGACTTCGGATAAAGCGGATGAGGATGGATGGATGGATGGACTTCCTTTTTCTGCTTCTACTCTCCAAATTAAAGTTCATCAACTTTCTAAACTTTGAGCCTGATATGCAATGAGGCAATTTACAGAGGTATCCATAATGGAGCTAAAGCGGATTTGCAGGAGGATACGTGCTTCAGTCACCAATGCCAAGCCACCAAATAGGTAAACAAGTGTGTGTCTGTGCGTGCATGTTGGAAATAACACCTTGGGAATGGTCTGTGGTTCAATATTCCCTCATGAAATGTGATTTTATAAATCCCTCCAAAAATTATAATAACCCAGATAAGCTTAGGGCTTAAGTGATCCACAGAATCAGTGGTTTCAGAGTTTAACATCAGTACCTCTGGAGGTAATTCTGATGCAAATGTGTGAGAAGACTCATAGATAAATGCCTTTGGCTGGTGAATGAGGTCCAAGTGGGAGTGTGCTTTATATGTTTCACAGAGTGAAATGAAGAAAAAAAGATGCAGTGTGGTGCAGGAAAAAATACAAATCCTAAACAAAATATGGATGGCAGCTGTGCTGACTCGCCTCTTAGTGCTTTGTGATGGGCTTTGCTCTATTTCATATGAGCATCATCCCTTGTCCTCATCCTTCTCTCCCTTCCCGCTTACCTCACTGTCACACATTCACTCGCCTCCACTTTCGGTTAGCTTATTAAACAGCCATTGTTCCAGGCACTGATTGAGTTGCTACTTCTCATCTGTAACTCAATAGAATGCTGTTTAGGCAATTATTGTATATATTAAAATCAACGTCTCAAATTGGTTGGCTGTTTGAAAAAACTTTGAATATATGGAATAAAAGTCTGAATATAATGAAACTTTCATGTATTATTTTAAAACTCAAATATGTGGAATGAAAGTCAAGGAAAAATTTATTGAAATTTTGAATATATGTATCTATCTCTCTATCTATATATATATGTATATATATACATTCCGGACTCGGCCATACAACTGGAGCAGCTAGCATGCTACAGAGCCGACAGGGCTCTCGTAGACGGAGGCAAGACCCGAGGTGGCGGGGTCTGTGTTTACATCCGTGACGAATGGTGTCGTGATGCCACTGTAGTACACAAACACTGCTCATCATTGGCGGAGTTCATGATCGTGAAGTGTCGCCCTTTCTACTTGCCCAGGGAGATAAGTTCGATCCTGTTGGTCGCTACTTATATACCTCCATCTAGCAACAACAGCGATAGAAATGCGGCGCTGAACGAACTGTATCAGGCCATCAGTGAGCAACAAACAACACACCCAGACGGTTTCATCATCCTCGCGGAGACTTTAATCATGCTGATCTTAAAACTGTTCTCCCAAAGTTTCATCAGCATGTACATTTTCCAACAAGGGGAGACAACACATTGGACCTGGTCTACACACAGGAAAAAGGAGCATACAAAGCCATCCCCTCCCCACATCGGCACCTCTGATCACCTCACTGTTATGCTAATGCCAGCATACAGACAGAGAGTGAAAGTCACCAAACCTGTTATGAAAGAGGTAAGAGTGTGGCCACAGGAGGCCACCTCTGCTCTTCAAGACTGCTTTGGGTCAACTGATTGGGATATATTCAAGGAAGCAGCCACCTACAATAACATCATAGACATTGAGGAGTACACAGACACGGTGAGCTCATACATCACCAAATGCACTGATGATGTTACACAAATGAAAAGTATCACAACTCGAGCCAACCGGAAGCCATGGCTAACAGGAGATGTCCACAGGCTGCTGAAGGCCAGAGACAAGGCCTTCAGAGCTGGGGATGAAATAGGCCTGAGAACAGCGAGAGCCAACCTGTCCCGTGGCATCAGGAAAGCGAAACAGGACTACACACACAAGATAACCTCCCACTTCAATGATAGCAAGGACGCACGAAGCCTATGAGAGCGACACCACTCTGCTCAACAACCTGAACAGCTTCTTTGCACGATTTGAAGCACAGAACAACACACGCCCACAGAAAACACCACCACCTCCACACGACCAGCCTCTGTGCCTGTCTGCTGCCAGCGTGAAGAGGACACTCATAACCATCAACGCCCGGAAAGCAGCGGGTCCAGATAACATCCCTGGTAGTGTGCTGAAAGATCTTGCAGAGGAGCTGAAGGATGTCTTCACAGACATCTTTAACATCTCCCTGAGGCAAGCCACTGTCCCATCATGCTTCAAGACTGCCACCATCATACCTGTGCCAAAGAAACCATCCCCAGCCTGTTTCAATGACTACCGCCCCGTGGCACTGACACCCATTATCATGAAGTGCTTTGAACGACTAGTCATGTCACACATCAAATCCACCCTACCTCCCACCCTGGACCCATACCAGTTTGCATACAGAGCGAAACGATCCACAGAAGATGCAATCTGCTCTGCCCTCCACCCAGCCCTAACTCACCTGGACAAGAAAGACTCATATGTGAGAATGCTATTCATAGACTTCAGCTCAGCATTCAACACCATAATACCACAACAACTCATCTGTAAACTGGACAGACTGGGCCTCAGCACCTCCCTCTGCAACTGGCTGCTGGATTTCCTCAGCCAGAGGCCTCAAGCGGTGCGTGTGGGCAACAAGGTCTCAAACAGCATCACCCTGAGCACGGGGGCTCCACAAGGCTGTGTGCTCAGTCCTCTGCTCTTCACCCTGCTGACACATTACTGCACACCAACCTACAGCTCCAACCACCTTGTGAAGTTTGCGGACGACACAACGCTGGTGGGGCTCATCACCAAGGGCGATGAGACCCACTACAGGAAAGAGGTTGAGCTCCTGACCACGTGGTGCAGAGACAACAACCTCCTGCTAAATGTTAGCAAGACCAAGGAGGTTATTGTCAACTTCAGAGAGGCCACACCTGTCACCCCCATTGACCATCGACGGCGCTGCGGTGGAGAGGGTGAGCAGCACCAAGTTCCTGGGGTGCACATCAGTGAGGACCTCTCCTGGACCACCAACACAGCATCACTGGCCAAGAAAGCACAACAGCGCCTCTACTACTTCCTGCGCAAACTCAAGCGGGCAAGTGCTCCACCACCCATCCTGACCACATTCTACAGAGGAACCATTGAAAGCATCCTTTCCAGCTGCATCACTGTGTGGGCGGTAGCTGCACTGACTATAACAGAAAAGCTCTACAGCGCATTGTGAGAACAGCTGAGAGGATAGTTGGTGTACCACTCCCTCCCTGCAAGACATCTACACCACCCGCCTTACCCGCAAAGCCATCACAATTGTCAACGATGCAACCCACCCAGCACTGTCTGTTCAGCCTCCTGCCCTCCGAAAAAGATACAGAAGTCTCCGCTCCCGCACTACCAGGCTCACCAACAGCTTCATCCACCAGGCTGTGAGACTGCTGAACTCTCTCCCTCCCGGCTCCCAGCCAGCAGAACCACCAGACTGGCAGGAGTATAGGAAGACAGACTGGACCCCCCACACACACACACACACACACACACAACAAGGAAACACTCTCCACATTCCTGACTGGAAACGACTACCTCTACATTACAACTGCACACACCTGCTGCTATATATTTTTAGTATTTTCTTTAGCACTATTTATATTATTTATATTACTATTACTGCTGCTACAGTCTTATGCTGCATTAAAACAAAAACACTTACCAACCACAACCTGGGACTACGTCAAGTAGACAAGTACACACAGGGCGCACTGTGGAACACTTTATTATATGTTATGTGTAGGTCCTGTCTTGTTATATCCTGTATGTACCTAAATGTTGTGCATCTGCACTTTATTGTTGTCTATGTCTACGCATGGGACAGTGTGAAACGTAATTTCAATTCCTTTGTATGGCAAGTACATCTGAAGAGAATTGACAAATAAAACTGACTTTGACTTTGACTTTATATACATATATATGGGATGGATTGATCCGATATACAGTATCTGTATCGGTCCATCGGTCCAATACAGATACTCGGTCTGACCTAAATTACTGGATCGGAAATCGAAGAGAAAAAAAATTGTTATCTGATCCATTAAATATCACAAAAGCACCTCACACACCTTGACACATGGTGTAACCCAGGTTAGCATGTCGGAGCAGTATGCGTCACGTGATAGAGTGGATGTTGCGTGCGAGACCTGTCGGCGGTCTGGAGTTCACACTGAAAGCATCTGGAGCCTCGCTACGCGCTGCCAAACCAGCAGTTGTGCCAAGTTAGGCATTCCCGACAAAATTTGTTCCCCCTGCATTGCGAGCATGTGGGCACGGAGTGCGGATCCAGTTTACCCCACCTCCATTACAGACAACTAGAAGTTGTGATGTTTTAGTTTTGAGAGAAAGTGAAAAATGAGTGTCGTTACATTACCATTCATGTTAGATTTGTATTGTGATTGTCATTTATGCTTAGAAATATCTACTTATATATGCTTAGAGTTTTATAATTAGGTGTAGATTGGTAGAGGTTTGATCCTTAATAGTCTGCAAGCTTTGTGTGCATTCCAGAGCTCTCTGACTTTCACACCCACATTTTAGGAGCATGGGAGAGGTCGTACCTTGTCTTATTGTTTTATGGTAGGATAAACGTATCTATATCTGTTTTAGGCTAAGTGCCTTTTGTTTAGATGGACGGCTCTGGGGAGTCTTCCTGGGGTCACAGTTTGACCCCCCCACACACACACACACACATACACACAAGGTATTCTTTGTTCACATGTATACCTATATAAGAGGTCATATGTTAATGAACCTATGCATATTCATGTAACTACAATAAAAGAGCAGTGTTACGGGAGAGCGGACGAGAGCAACTGGGGTCAAGCGAAGGAACGGCGCCTGTCCAGTTCTCTCCCATGCACGTGAAACATAAAGAATGTTGCCTACTCGTGTCTTGCTTGCTGTGTAATTACATTGCCTTCAACGTTCCAGCGAATAGGGTTAAGCTATAAACCTATCAATTCAGTTTGAGGGTTACAACGGGGTTATTTTAACAAACGAAGGACATTTTGCCTGATAATAGTTTTGATCCTCCTGTAACTTTACTGTATAAAGAGCTAAAACCTCCTCGTTAGTCGTTATAAGAAGTGTAAGTGAACTAAAAATCAAGAATGTTGGATATTGTTTGTCCGTGATTTGAAGAGCCCAGCATGTGCTCCCGACACAGGGGAAACAAATTCCGCGAGGGACACCCACCCCGCCATGACACCTGACTAAACAGTTTTGTGGTTCCAAAAAAATTATGAAAAACGCTTTTTTTCATACTTGTGTTAAGTTTTGTATAGAAATGACACAAAATTCAGTCTGAGGATAAATGTGATAGAAACAGCTCACACTGACATCCATCCTGATCAAAGGTAAGTGTCATGAAGCATGTTTGCATTTATTTGCACTGCTTTCCACTCTGGATGTCTATGTTCAGCTTTAAGTATAAAAGGCTCCATTATACAACATGTTATTTTTTTAAGCTGTTGAATATAAACATTATTTTGTGCTGATATTGCACTTTTTTTTAAGAACCAACGAGTTTTTGAAATCTGCACAAAATTGCATTTTAAATTACTTTTTGAATATTACTTTAAATACTTTAGTTCTGCTAAAAGTTTCAGTAAAAAGATCAGTATTGCTGAACTGAAATATTTTGGATGCAGTGTATTTTTTGCATCCAAGTGTAATAGAATAGCTTTTGTGTTTTGTTTTTTAAATATTAAGTATGAACTTATACAAAATGCAGCAAGATATTAAAAAAAAGAGTTTTATTGATTATAAAATCGACTATATTGGATTCATATGTATTTATACAGCTGTGAGAGGAACTGACCTGAAAGTTAGGATCATGGCTTGGCTACAAGTTCAATAGTCACAAAGGAGCAGTACCCTCCATTACAAGGAGACTAAAGACCAAGATCAAGGTAGCATGGAGGGAGGTTAGTCAACTATCCGAGTTGCAGAAAGGTGCAAAAATGGCCTTCCCAGCTTTGATAAAAGTCCAGCTGGGATAACCACATTTACTCAGGGCCTTCTTGATGTGCTGTTCTTCTGCCTCCCTGGCCGCTGTGTCAGTGGGGATGGTGTTCGCTCTGTGTTGTGGCGTCCTGATGACACCCAGTTTGTGCTCCATTGGATGATGAGAGTCAAACCTTAGATACTGATCCGTATGCGTAGGTTTACGGTACATGTCAGCTTTTAGATGTCCCCCATTACTGATGGAAATCTCACAGTCTAAGAAGGCTAACCTGCCACTTTTCATATCCTCCCTGATGAATTTGATGTGTCGGTCCACCGAGTTACTGTGATCCGTGAATTATGGCATGTCCTGAGATTTGATTTTCACCCAGGTGTCATCCACATACCTGAACCGATGACTTGGTGGTGTTCCAGGGTAGGATAGCAACGCCCTCTTCTCCACTTCTTCCATGTATAAATTGACCACAATGGGTTTTGGGGATTTACTTACCCTAGATGATTGAGCATCCATCAAAAGATCAAAAGAAGGAGAATAAACCAGCTGTTCTCCACAGAACCATCCATGGTGTACCAAGGCTGGAGACTGAGCAACACAGGAAGAGCATATGGGAGGATGCAACCCATAACAGCAATGCTCAGTGGTTAGTGGATCTAAGAGCACAGCAACCTCTTTGAACAGGGTCCAGTAACCATCACAGTGGCAGACATCCAAGAATGGTCTCCGGTATGAAGAGCCGGACAGCACCAGGCCCTGACATGGTTCACGCTTACCAGTTTAAGAAGCTGACAGCACTCCATGAGCATCTGGCAGTACAAATGAAACAGCTGCTAGTTGATAAGAGACACCCAGAATGGCTTACTGAAGGCCGGACAGTCCTGATACCCAAGGACCCCGAGAAGGGACCGGTCCCGTCCAACTACCGGCCAATAACCTGTCTCAGTAGCACATGGAAGCTCCTGTCAGGCATCATAGTGGCTAAGGTGAAGAGGCACATAGGTCAATACATGAGTGGGGCACAAAAAGGGATTGGCAAGAATACCAGAGGCACAAAACACCAGCTACTGGTAGACCGAGCAGTCAGCCGAGACTGCAAGACTAGGCCGGATAACTGCTGGTACAGGAACCCCGTGATGACTGGAAACTGGGAGACTAAGCAGGGGAACGGAGCCAAGGAGTTTAGAGTCACTGTAATGAGAGAAACAGGTGTCAAGCGGGGAATCCAGGTGTTTTATCCAGAAGGAAACAGACAAATGTGAAACAGTCTTACTTTTAGCAGGTGGGGGTGAAGCGTGGAGTTGGGCAGGGAGGTAAGTGGCGTTTGGAGAATCACTGTGAGCGGAGAGGATAATTCAGGTAAGTACTAGCAACACTATGAAATGCTGACATGAAACTGTGATGGCCTACACTAACAATCGGTAGCAGACATTCTGGCGGTGATGATTGTGAGTACTGGTCTTAAGAAGCCGGCGGCCCAAATTAGTCCCAGGTGAAGCCTGTCAGTGGTGATGCAGCAGCTCCGCCCAGAGGTGGAAACACCAGCACAGTGGGAAAAGCAAGCACTCACCTGGACCATGACTCTAGCTACGGATACCAACTATGGAATGGGCCAATCGTCAGCCACCTCCTGTACATGGATGACATCAAGCTGTATGCCAAGAGTGAACGAGACATTGATTCACTGATCCACACTACCAGGATATACAGCAATGACAAGAGAATGTCGTTCGAACGGGAGAAGTGTAATTGGATGATAACAAAGACAGGAAAGGTAGTCAGAATTGAATGGACCCAACTACCAGAAGGCAACATCGCAGACACAGAGGACAGCTACAAGTACCTGGGGATCCCACAGGCAATGGGAACCATAAAGAAGCCCCTAGGAAAGCTGCAACCACCAAGTACCTGCAGAGGGTCAGGCAAGTCCTGAGGAGTCAGCTGAACGGTAAGAACAGGATCTGGTCTAACAAAACCCCATGTTGATAAACCAGATCCTATCAACACAGTACCTGATCACAGTACCTGCCCGTGATCAGGTACCATGCTGGGATAATAAGCTGGCCAAAGGAGGAGATAGAAGCCACTGACATCAAGACTAGGAAGCTCCTGACCATGCATTATTAAAAGCCAGAGTTGCATGCTGTAGCTGGGCTGTCACTTTCACTTTTGCAGAACAGAAGGGTGTGGCTGTGATCTGCCGGATCCCCGGCACACCTGCGAAACGTCAGGCGTCATCAGCTGGAAACTTTTTAAGGAGCTGCACGGCAGACAACTGGTGTCGGAGTAATGTGCTGAATGATATACGTTCAACTCAACGAATGTGTGAAGATCGTTCCTTGCCTGCATTCCTTCCTACAGTCTGCCTCGCTTCTCCGATCGTCAGCCCTGTTTCCTCTGAGGTTCATCTCCATCTAGACTCCGACTTTCCTCCTCTACCTGCGCCACAGCCAGCCCACACTCAACCCATTTCAAACCTCCTCATCAACCCAGCCAGGGCTGGTAATCAGTTCGTGACAAGTAAGGTCTCCAACTCCCTCCCCTCGTATTATCCTCGTTTTTGCTTCCCCATATACTTGTACTAATCTCTGCCCTCCTTTTTCTGTAGACCGTTTGAGCACTCCCCTCATGCCCTGGAATTGTGTTGTTTTTGTCCTTGTAAATAAAACCACTGGACCGTATCCTAACGTGTCTGTGTGTTCTGCTCCTGAGGTCATAACATGCATGGAGGGTTTCACCCCAAGTCCAGCACCCTGAGGCTGGTTGGTGGTCCCAGTAGTAATCGGAGGACTCGGTGCAGTGACTCCCAAGCTAGGTGAGTGGCTCCAGCAGATCCCAGGAGCAACATCGGAGATCTCTGTCCAGAAAAGCACAGTCCTAGGAACAGCTAAGATACTGCGCAGGACCCTCAAGCTCCCAGGCCTCTACGAGAGGCTTAAACATAATTTAATTGACATTGACATGATTGTTTGTCCCAGAAGTCAGAGGAAAATTACCAACAGGTTCAGGCTGATAGGCAAGCAATAGTGACTCAAATAACCATTCTCCGTGTAACCAAAGTGTGCAGAAGACAATCTCTGGGCACACAGCATGCTAAATCTTGAAGCAAGTGATCTGAAGTCCACACTCCTGTCAGCTTAGATGGTCATTCAGAAGGTCAGTGCATCAAAGCACTAAACCCCAAACTGCCCCCAAGCCATCCATCAGAGTGGGAGTGAATGTTAGCAAGTGCTTAGGCATAGATGTAAGGATTGTATGCATGTTTGGGAATGAGACTTGCAGTAAAAACACACACTTTAAGTGCTCAAAAAATAGAAAGGTTCTATTTAAGTAAAAGTCCATTTAATATTTCTAAGAACGGAAAAGTGAGGCTAAAATTCACACAGACTTACCAAAATTGGATCTGGTCTGAGAAGTCTTGATTTCTGTACTCACATTTCGATGGTGCAAACAACAGGAAAGCATGAATCCATCCTTTCACCAGCAGCAGTCCAGGTGGCATTGGTGGTGGTGTAATGTGATCAGTGAATATATAAGTAAAACTGAATTAAAAATTGTTCACCATGTATAACAGACAGAGATTCTAGGTCTGACCAATCGTCTCAGTCGTGGGCAAAAGACGACAACCAATAAAATTCTAAAAGATAATTTATTAGTTTCCCACTTGCAAAAGGGATAAAACACGCAGTCCAATCCCAGAGCAGCGATGCCACAAGTCAGTTGCACTTTACATGTCAACCACTTTAACAGGGATCAGCAGTTGTCCTCCAAGACCCACCACCTCACCAACCCTACTCTGCCTTTAGGCTGCAGCATATAGTAGTACCTGGCCTGCAAAGAGAGACTAAATATCACCACATCTTCATTATACAATTCACAGAGTAGCAAATTATCCATTATAAACATATTTAAATCAAGTAATCTTAGATCTGATCATATTACATACCTGCACCGACAGACTAAATATCACAGCAGTGTTTGTAGTGTGGGCTATAAGTAGACTACAGTATCAGTGCAATCAAATACATCTGCCTTCAATGAATCCAAATCCATCGCAGCCATTGGCTCATGGGAAATGTGACACACAAAACCACTGCCAAACCAGTGCCAACTTCCCACAACAAACATGGAGATGAAATAATACAGCCAACGTTACACATGCCCATTCCTTTATGACCACCATGTATCCATCTTCTTATATCTGCTTCCAATAGGATAACACAACATGTTACCACACCATGGTTTCTTGAACATGACATTGAGTTCACTGTACTCAAATGGTCTCCACAATCAGAAGATCTCAGTCCATTTTTGGGATGTGTTGGACTGTGAGATTAGCATCATGGATGTAGAGATGAAAAGAACTGCAGCAGCTGCACAATGGTGTCGCATCAATATGGAACAAAACCTCTGACAATGTTTTCAGCCCCATACTGATGCTGGTTACACTGGCTGTTTCATATGTTTAACTTATTCAAAACAGGCGTCAGTGTTTTGACATTAATAGGGTGTGAGCAATAGGTTTATAGTTAGTATAAACCTCCACTTCTTCCATGTATAGTAAATTCCTATACGATGAGGCTCTAGCAAAATTAAAGGTAAAATTAATACTGTTTTGTTTGTAACATTGTGAATTAGATGTGCCATGCTGTGTTAAAGCATGTGATGTTCAGCATCTACATTTAATATGGTTATGGGACTGATTCAATATATTAGGAATTTACTTAGTGTCTTACAGCTGGTGGAATAAACACTAGTAAGAGCTCATTTCAGCCATAACCAGAACACTTCAGGAAAGGTGCTGTAGGTCTCAGATCTGATTATACAGTCTTCTGTGTATGCTGTGTTAATTACCAGCTCATAACAGGCCCTAATGCAATTCAAATTAAGTCTTCTGTACCATCTTTTTTAAAATGTGAGACTGTAATGAATGGTGAAATTGAAATGCCATATTTTGCCAGTGTGATATACAGATCATTTGTTATGCTTATTATTAAATGTGCCATGCCTTTAAAAGTAAAATTGGCCCCTGGTGTTATGGTTTGCATCAAAGACCTTTTTTCAAAATTGACTAATAACTGCCATGACAAACCCAGACCCTGTTACAGGCCAGTACCTGAATGGAGGGCCACATTTAATGGAAGCAGCTAGTCTGCCAGCAGATTGTTAGTACTGCGTAAAACTCAGCCCAGTTTCTACAGTAAGTGCTTGGCCAATCGCGCTTTTATGCCACTAATTTACTTACACCGAAGGCTTTTGTTTCCTTCCTGCCCACTTCCTTCCAACTAATGGAGCAGGTCTGGTGGTGTCATCTACTACAACAATAGTTGAGTTTTTGACTTCTACTTGCAGCGTGGTGTCTTTGGATCAGGCACAGATCCTCCACTCATTTAGGACCTGGGATTCTTAGACGTGTTTCGTATAGCTGTTCTTTGAGCTGCGCTTTAAAAGTCTATGGATGCTTTAGAATTTTCTGTATTCTTGCATTATCACATTTAAACAATAAAGAAATGAGAAACATTTGTCATGTATTTTTGTGAGGGAAGCAATCCAATATTACTTGTCCATGAGTAACATAATAACCTTAAAATCAGCATATACACTGTAAGAAACAGGGCTACAATAAAAGTTAACTTCCCCTCCTACAAGCATAATCTACATAAACATCAAGATAACTTTTCACGGGCCAGTAAGGTACATATTACAGTGAAACAACATGTGCACTGTTTCTTCCAGATTTAAGAGTATAATAACAGCTTTCCAAGCTAGCACATGAATGTGTGTCACTGCTTGAAGATTTGCTATGCCTCCCTGCACAGTGTCATTAGCATGGAGGATATACCTGACAGGCAGTTTCTTTAGGAGACCTGGACGGAGCTGTAGAAGGTTCTTAACCCATCAGCAGGACCAGTATCTGCTACTTTGTGCAAGGATGGACAAGATGAGCACTGCCTGAAACTTTAAATTGAGCTAAATGTTCCTGGTGTGAATGTCAATCAGAATCAGACTTCACTATGGTGTCCTGACGTTTTCTAGTGTGCCCTGTGATCACTGCTCAGCACTGTGGAGCCCGACTGGCACTTGGTACTGACCCTGAGCACATGAGACAGATGTGAAAGGGTCTGGAAAAGCCTTGGAGAGCATTATTGTAACATTCTTCATCAGTACACTGGAAGGCCAGTGATGGTCGAGGTGGATTTATTTATGCTAGCAAACTTGGTTCACAAGCTGCATCTATAAACTTGTCAATTAATCCTAAGAAAATAACAAATTTAACTTCCATGGTCTGAAAAGGGAATTAGTTGTGTGCTAAAACACGCACTCTTTTAATGGCCAGCAGAGGGCAATGCCTCTGGTTATAAAAGGACTTCCAGTTGTAAAGACGTCTGTGGGGAAAAGGCACTCAGCCTTCTGGATAAGTTACCTCACTAAATACATTCCTGATGCCTTTAACCTCTCCATCACTGGTTTGAAGCCTTATTGAGTACAACCCTATAGCCTACAGCCCCTATTTATACTCCTTTCCAACAACTTGATTGACGCACATGATTGACAAGTACTTAGCCAATAAGCATGTAGCTCTGCCTCAAGCATTTAGTTCTGGTTTCAAAAAGCTGTGCCAGCAAGAGCAATATTTCAGTTTTGATAAAACGACTTAACCAAAAATTGGTGTTGGCACAGCAACCACACCTCTAAGCCTTACCAATATATAACTGAATGAGTTGGGGGGGGGGGGCTCCACCTTGTAATGGACACACTTATTAGGGGAGCACATACATACATCCAGGCAGCAGTGGCATCTCTTGCATGGCTTCATCCAAGCACTCCGGAGGGAATGTCTTCTAGCCTGAGGGATGAGGAATGGCCTTAATGAAGTCAGACAAGCAGGAATACATGCATAAGAAAGATTTTAAATATTGATATGATGTCAATGTGCAGCTGCATAAATGGGTTACAGTGGATCAGTTAGCTCTTGATGGCCCTCGTCTAATACAGCAGCACAAGGGGGATGATTAGGCTCATCAGAGGTTATTGTGTATTCTGTAGGAGGAGCAAACACAACACACACGCCACTCGAATCAAAGCGGCCTCCTGTCTTTCTGCACAGCTCCAATGGACTCCTGTACTACTAATTTATTTTCACACTGTAAATTATTCACAGGCACATGTAATTAGTGGCTAGTGAATTTATATCATACGACTGAGCAAAGTATTAATGGGCTTTTATTAAAGGTCTTCATCAAGGTACAGGAGGCCATTCAAAGTCCTGGGATAAATGGTGTAGAAATTATTCAAAGGAGAGGAAGAGAGTGTGGAGGGATGGGAACAATTTGAGGAAATATTTTTCTAAGGGCTGGGCTGTTACCATAGGATCTGCAGATCCTAGCACATCAAATGAAAAATACAAAACAAACTGCAAAATTAAATTTGATGCATGGAAGGCATCAAACAGGGCATCAGATAGATCCTGCAGATCAGAGATTGTGTGGTGAGTAAGAAGGGGCATGAGGATTGAAAAGGAGGGTTATGTTCAACACTGCATAAACATGCGGGACACACAAGTTTCCAAGAGCTGCTCAGCGTTTACTTTGAGTGCTCGCAGTTAAAGCAAATCTTAAGGTCAAACTTCAGGCTTGTAGGCTCAGACGTGGGTCAGTGTTAAATTATTCAACCAGCAAGGGATACAAGGAAGGACCAGATCAAGCAAGCCGAATGATGCCAGTAATTCACAAGAGACTCGGCGGTATCCATTCCAAAAGGCTGTAAACACCACTGGTTTTCAAGCCACAGACACTTGTTTATTTAAATACCAGGAACAAGCACAGAAAATATTCTTCACACTACATTTTGAGACTAAGGGAAGAGAAATATGTCCGGGCTCAGCTTTGAACTCATTGATAAGCAAGTCAGTTTGAATTTAATGGGATTGAAAAGATTGCATGTAGTTTTTCACATGTGTTTCAGAAGCTTTGGGAAATCATGGTGCTGCATGACTGTCAGTAACAGCTAACCTACATATATGCATTAGCATCATGGCTGCCATCTGCCAAAGATCTACCTTTTAGTCCCCTAGCTGTTCTTTGTTTAAGGGATAATAAATAATATTCATAATGATATAAAAATAATAAAGGAGTAATGCTTCTGGTACAAGTTCCAGGAAATACCAAAATCAATTCTTCTTTCAAATACAGCAGATGGATCCATGTGTTGATTTGCCACTGATTCGATGTCCTTCCTCGATGCAAACAGATGGATTTTCCCGTCTGAGTGCAGCTAGCCAAACAACACAAAGCCACTTACTGCTAAAGAGACAGACAGTCAAAGTGGACAGTATATCCTTGGTTTGTTAACGTAAAACTAATTTTGGCAGCCAGAAGTGATCCGCTTGAACTGATTTTTAGTTTTAGAGTCCTTATTTGACTCTGAGTTATCGATTCTGTCAGCAAACATAAACCAATGTAAGCCTATCAGCTGCAACCAACCACGTGATGTGACGTTCTGTACTGACACAAGATGGCGCTAAACAGCTTATACCACTTTTATACCAGTCGAAAGTCTGTTTATTTCCACTTAAATGATGTCACACTTATAAGGAAAATGTATTAGTGGGTTGAGAAGCGGAGCTGAGTATGTTGGTCGCACCTAAGAAAAAGTTCTTCTCTGCCAGTGCCAAACAGCTTATTCTGCTATTCATAGATTTCGGTAATGTGAACAACTCAGGACCTTGGGAGGCAAAACATTACTCAGCCAATAGTGGACAGTCACGTGTCCGAAACGTGCATCTTATGAATCACTCACCTTACACTGAGTACTGCCAGGGTGAAAGTTTTCAAAGTACAGACAGTTACCTGTATTTTCAGTCTGGATGGGTAAATAATGCTGCCATGTGAGAGGTGAAGAACAAGAAACTGTTCATTGTTAAAGCAAAAGTAAATGGTGCACAGCTAGATTAAATGAACTCCTCTAAAGTAGAATTCAGTTATCACATTAATATCATGTCATAACAGTAAAGTCGACCAGGTATTTTTCTGATGTCAGGTAAATCATTCCTGCAGTTTGAGCTGCCACTGACAGCACAGATTTGGTACGATTTGCCAGTCAGGGTTAGAAGAGATCACGTGTTGGTGCTATAATCTACAACCTTCTGGTAGCTGTAAATGCATGTTGATTAGTGCATCCGACACAGCAGATATCTGGCACATCTTGGACTCGAAGACATTCAAAGGATGGCTCTAGAAAAAAAGGACCACAGTACTGTTTTTGCGAGCCAGGCTTTCAAGTCCCAGTAGCTCTGACATCACATGAAAGCTGTGGCGTGACTCTTTTTTTAAAGTTTCTGATACCCAAGGTGCTGACAAGTAGGTGCCTGTCTGGCACCTAGCATGGAGCCTGCGATGTTGGTCAGCTTCTGTCTGCTCCAAGAATCCCGGTTGGCTGATCTGGATAGGCCCAGTGCCAGCCTACATTTGGTCATGTTTTCATTAAAAACAAGGCGCATGGAGCTGGTTGTACTATAACAAAAAAAGCTGTACCCTTTCCTGGGGCCAAATTAAAATGTTTGTGTCTAACCACTGCACAAGAATACTTCTGGTTGAATCATTTCCAAACTTGTCCCAGCTTTTTACACAATTAATCCTGATTGCATCTCGTCTTTCCATTATATTTTTATCTTGTTTTAAATTTGTGGATGATAGTTTTAATACCAAGGATGTCAACATCATTTTACATAGTGGGTCACATACAGCCTATTTTGATTTTAAGTAATCTTAAACAGGCCGGACCAGTGGAACAACATAAATGTGCAAATTACAGAAAAAGTTATGACAACTCATTGTGCAGACTGTTCTGTAATTATAAATGTTACATGCCATGATAAGTGGCACTGTTGTTTTTCTGTTACTCCTGTCTTTTAGGTGTCAAGCCTCCACCTATTGGCCAATTCAGAGTTAACTGGCCCAAGAATTTCTAGGGTTTAGTCCTGATGAACTAGTGTTTGGGCGTGAATGAGGGGTCTTTTAAAGGTTCTTAAAGAGAGGGTTGGTTACTCCAGTGAACAAAACCAAAATCCTTCCAGAGTATGTCCAAACGCTTAATAACAGGTTAAACAGAGCTTATTCCCTAACAAGCAGTGTTGGGGAGTAACAGGATACATGTACCGGTGTTACATATTCAAAATACAAAATATGAGTAACTGTATTCCGTTACAGTTATTGGTTAAAAAGATGGTATTCAGAATTCAGTTACTTTGTTGAAATAAATGGATTACACGGCGGTCTTTTCCTGTTTCATATGTTAGGCTGTGCCCTCTCTATTTTTGGTAATTCCACGCCGGTGGAAACCCAAACAAAACACGCATTAAGAGGCTCTAATGCCTGCGTCTCAGTCTCATGGCCCATGTCACCTCTACTGCGGCTGCATAATGACGTGAAGAAATATTTTTTTAAATAATTATTCAAAAAATGATTTAATATGAAGGCAATAGGCAGAGTGTTACAGGCATAGCCCTAAAGAATGTAGCATCATGGGTAGTGTAGTCCGTGCTGCAGGGAGAATGGACTGTCATAGCCGTGATGTGTCTGTGAGCGAGGGAGGGAGAAAAAGGAAAAGTACAAGTTGTCATCGAGCAGAAACGGGAGCTGGAAGCATGTAAATATAATAATAACCACTGCAGCCAAGAAGAGTGCCTGACGAGCCCAGCTGTAAGTAAGCTATTAAGACTCAACTGTACACTGTGTTCGTGTTTTCCTCCGGAAAAAATAAGTTCCGTTGGAGCAGCCTTTCAACGCCTCTCTCTGTCTCTCGCTAGCAAACTTGACCCAGACAACAAAGTAAAGCTAGTTTTCTGCTACCAGCCCGACACGAACCCGACGTATTAGCCAGAGGTCCCTTTGCTACGGTTCGCAGCCGCGGACCTGTTTCATATACGCGCGGAATAGTTTCTATACGAGATCGCTGCAAAAAGTGCAGCCTTACCTAATGTCCACCTACTGTTACTCATTTATATTAAGATTTAAACATCTAGTTGGTGTTGGTATGGAGAGTAACCTTCAGTAATAGTAATAAATCACACAGCAATAGTACATTCATGTAGCTGTAAAAAGCATGATAATATATTAAGTAATCCAAAGTATCCAGAATACATTACTCTCATTGAGTAATGTAACAGAATACATTACAAAGTTTTGGGGCATGTAATCTGTAATCTGTAGTGGAATACATTTTAAAAGTAACCTACCTTTACCACGTGTGCCTTTGGTAAAGGTAGTGTTCTCTGGCCAGCAGTTTGGTCTAGGGAAAGCGCGCTGTGCAGATGCCAAAATCTTTGTAATTATGGAATTCCCCCTACCAACCACCAGGAGGGAACTGCGCCATTTCCTTAGGATGACTGGATATTACCAACAATTTTGTATGAACTTGTCCTCTGTTGCTGCCCCGCTCACTGACTTAACCAGTCCCTCAATGTCTTTAGTTTGGTCTGATGGGTGCCAACAAAAAGCCTTAAGGGCATACTACTTTCCTGCACCCCTATCTGGTCTGCTCCTAACTTCTCTTTACTCTTTCTCTCTTCAAACTGGAAACAGATGATAGTGCAGTCAGTGCTTCTCCAGGAGGATAACCAGGGCATTGACAATCCGGTGAGTTACTTCTCTCACAAGTTTGATAAACATCAGTTCAGTTTTTCTAGTGTTGAAAATGAGACACTTGCTTTATTGTGGGCCTTGCAGCATTTTGAAGTTTTCACAGATCACAACCCTTTGGTAATGGTAAATGGACTGATTCTTATATAGCGCTTTTCTACTCTCCCAGAGTACTCAAAGCGCTGTATACAACATGCCTCATTCACCCATTCACACAAGCACTTCTAAACTCACGTGCAAACTAACCAACATTCACACACATTTACACTCCGATGAACACATCAGAGGGCAACTTTGGGTTAGTATCTTGCCCAAGGATACTTGGCATGCAGACTGTGGAAGCAAAGGATCGAACCACCAACCTACCCACCACCCTACCCATGCAATGTACACAAGCTGTAAATTTCCAGATTGTTTTATTTTATTTTATTTCTTTTTATATAATGTACATAACTCACCCACTTGCTGCACATAATGTCCTCTTTGTATATACTCATTCACTGTATATAAAGTTCTGTCTGTCTCTCTCTGTTTTTTTCTTTGCACAGTCGAGGAGTGTATCAGGTCACATTTCACTGCGTGTTATACCTGTATAACCATGCACGTGACAAATAAAGAATCTTGAATCTTGAAAACCAACCTTCCAGTCAGTAGCTGATCTGCTCTACCCCCACCCCTTTGGTGTTCTTCTCTAGGATATATAATCATAACCAGTGTTGGGTAAGTTACTTTAAATTAGTAACTTAGTTACATTACTAGTTACTTCTCTAAAAAAGTAACTCAGTTACTTCAAGTTACTCGTTACTTTCAAAGTAACTAGTTACTAGGGAAAGTAACTTTGGTTTTACTCAGAATTCTCTTGTTAATGTGTTGCTTCTGTAACTGGATACCCAGCCAGACTGCCAGTCTTCTAGCTTGCTTACTTGCCACAAGTGCACTGTGCCACCTACCAATAGAAAGGAAAAAATAATGCGCACATTTCCACGAGAGAAATCCCACGCCTGGACCGTCGTTGACCGCCGCCATGATTCTAGCCTGCTTTTTACATCCAACACAAAAACTGCAGTCGTGGTGCTTTTGATTGTACTCAGAACTTGGAAATTCTGCCTTCTGAATAGGAAAATGTAGGTAACACCAGACTGCAGATGAGCTGCATACAGAGCTGGACTGGGACAAAACAATCGTCCTGGGCATTTTGACTAGAGACCGGCCCACCATTATAGGGAAAAATCATAAAGCCTTTGAATGAAAATAAACACTGTTGTGACAGTGATGTACACTGTTCTGATGGTATATATGTATCAATCTATCAATTGTTTGTTGTAAGACTCAGATAATTATTTTTTTAAAAGCGAGACATTTTAAATGAGAATAATAATGAAAAGTATTTCCTTGTGCCCCCCTTTCCCTGTTAATGCTCTACCTGGCCCCCTGGCAACACTTTGCTAGATCCGCCCCTGCACAGTTACCAGCTGTCAGCTACATAGAAAAGGATCCTGGTGTTATTTGTCTGTCAGAAACAGTTCATAACTTCCCTTCAACTCATTCATGTCACCTAAAAGGTAAACCTATTTCTCCATCACCTGTTCAGCTCTGATGATTCAGTAAGGACATCTCCTGGTTTCATCTGCATGTTTCCCTCTCACCACATATCCAAACCGACATCATGACCAGCAGCTTTACAGCTGTGGCTCCAGCAAACATCAGCTGATACTAGAAATTAATATTAAATAAATTCTAACAACAGCTGATCAAGCTTAAACGTGCTGCTGTTGTTTAGCGCGACCTCCGCTGGTTTCCTCTTTCTGGCGCAAAGTGGGCGATAAATAAACAAGAGAGAAAAGCCGATCAGCTGATCATTGATCAGTTTCATGATTGAAGTAGAAACGGGAGAGAATGAGAGAAGAAGAGGCAGCTGTGCAGCTTCAGCTTTGTGTCTTTTTCATTGTAGCTGAAGTCCGGGACAAACTGTTCCTTTTCACCTCAGTACGAAACGCGAAATATTTTCTCTGAATACGAGACGATTCTGTTTTTTACGGGACGGTTGGAAACTCTAATAATTAACCGTATGAACAAAATAAAGTTCAACATCAGTAACATAGCACCCACACAGCTGTATAGAAACTCCGTCATGCTAGCTAGCACGCAGTACGAAAATGTCAGCATACCGAAAATAAACTCCACCTAAACTTGGTTTATATCTGACTCCGATAGACTGCAGGTCATAACTTCTTACCTGAAGTTCAGTTCACCTGACACGCGGACCGGCGGCCGCTTCGGGTCTCTCCTCTTGCCTCCCTTTTCCTTCATCCACCTGCTGGCCTCCACCACTTGCTAATGTTATTGAATCTGTGGAAGCTCCGCGATATCCACCACACGAAGTAACGAGTAACGAGCCTATCTAAATCCCAGTAACGAGTAACGCGTTCCTGGTTTTGGCATAATAACTAGTTACCGTGCTCGTTACCACAATAATAACGTAGTTACTGTAACGTGTTACTTAATAACGCGTTAGTCCCAACACTGATCATAACCAACGACTTATGCATTGGTCACTGATTATTCAGAACTATGTTCTCAACATCCATCACAAAAAGGGATCAGAGAACATTGTAGCAGACACACTCTCCCGTGCTACTTAGACATGTTAAGAAACCCAGAGTTTGGTTCTTAATGGGTGGGGGTGTTACATGCCACGATAGGTGACATTGTTGGTTTTCTGTTGCTCTTGTTTTTCAGGTGTCAAGCCTCCACCTATTGGCCAATTCAAAGTTAATTGGCATGCGTCTGTTGGCTGATCTTTTGTATGTTTTTGGCTGACCCTTCTTGTCGAGCAGTCAGGCAGGCCTTTTGTTTTGTGTATTGGTTTATTTAGCCTTTAGGGAAGCTATCGGTCTCTTTTTGTTTTATTCATTTCTTCAATTTGGCTCAACCACCTAGTCCTCCTCCCCCACCTTTTTCTTTTAAGTATATTATTGTCAAGGAATCGTAAATGATGAGTAAATACTGTTAATTACTATTGACTATTAATCTTGCAGTCGTCCCTCTCTTTCATTAATTTTGGTTGTCCCCCACCGTGGCGGTGGGTGGGGGGGCAGAATACTTCATTATAATTAAGTAGTAAGTAATTAAGAATTATAAAAGTTTTTGTTGTTTTTATTGTGGACTCATTAATATTTGAAAAGCAGTACCTTTCCTGCCATTTAGTTGTTTATCTGTTAGTTCATTACTTTGCTATAGTATGAAAGGTAATGCAGGTGGGCAGTCTTTATCAATAGCTGTAAAATTTTGAAAAACTGTAAAAATGTATGTACTCTTTGATTCAGGCCCCCGGGCCTTATGTTTGACACCGCTGGTTAATACATTTCATTGTATACGTTTCACTGCTTAAAACTTTTGGATAAAGCTTATGAGCTGGATGAGGTTATCCTGAAAGCTTCCTTTGTTTCGCTGTAAGAGGCCTAGGCTGCTGGGGGCTTCCTATGATGTGATGAGCATTTCTTCTTCATTCACCTATTTTGACTCTATTTATACACCACTCTGCATTTAATCAGCTACAAATCTCTGGCTCTGCTCCACCCTCAGGTTCCGACAGCATGGATGGCTCTGGCTCGGGCGGTGAGGAGGCGTCTCTGAATGCTGGGAAACAAAATTAGTCTTTGGCGGAGCAACACCATCAATAAATATAATAATAACTGAGCACAATAAGCAGTCTTTGGGGAATTCAACAGTGAACCATAGCAAACAGCTTCTGGGGATTCTGGCTAGGCAACTGATACAGATTTTAAATTTGCTGGCCGAGAAACACCATCAGTTATGGAAGGGCCAGCTCAGCACCACAAACAGTCTCCAACTGAAAAGCACACAGTCTTTTGAAATACAGGTTCAGGAACAGATCTCCAATACCCTGTTTTACTCTTTGGTGGTCCAAAAACAAAGAAACTATATTAGTTGCCAGCTTGAACATACAGATCTGATTTTTAACAGTGATTGACTCAGAAACACAAGAATCATGAGACGATTCAGAGAAACACAATCCAGCCTTTGAATGACTCAGCTTACAAAAAGCAGGGCTTAAATTAGTCGCCTTTACAGCAGAAGACTCTGTGTTCCTTCTAACAGACTCAGAAAAGGGAAAAGTACTGATTTCACGGGCTGACTCGGACACTACTCTCTTACTATTAAACTACACTGAGCCAGCAGCACACAGAAGACTCTTTCCCTTTATGTCTTGGGGCCCAGAGAAGACATGAGAGCAAACATTCATTTCGCTCAGCCCGGAAGTAGATTTAGTTCCGGCATCAATGGAGCCACAGACTCTGGCGGTGGTGAAGAGCGCCAATGGTGAGCGCTCCACTTGTTTCTCAACAAAGGAGTGAGGGGAGTTGTGGCAGCAGACTCTTCTTCTTTGGCCCACAACTCTGCTAAATAAGTGGCTTGTGAAAATGTGCTTCTCCACTGTTGCTGTGATCTGGACAATACAGTCAAGAACTTGGATCACTCTTCCTAGTTCTGTGATACAATCCAACAAAACTGAGTCCACAAGGTTTGTGGTTTTGGTTTGTCCTTTTGTCACAAAACGGCCCATGAGGCAAACTGGGAGTGGACCCAGGGTGCAGGACTTAACAGACAGAAGATCACAGCTTTCATAGTGCTGGCAAAAACAAGAGAGACAACAAAAGCTAAAACTACACAACCTAAGAGGGAGGACACGACAAAGAACACAGGGAGACGCGAACAATATATACCCAGAAGGAGAATGGGGCAGAATGGACACACCTGAGAACGTAGCTGAAAGGAATCTACCGGACGAGACGGATCAAGCAAAACTGAACATCACACACAAGAGACAGGGGACACACTGAAACCCGGACTAAGACAGGTGAACTTGACAAGACAGGGAATGAGGAGAGACCAGACAAACACAGAGGCACTGAAGACAGCAGGGACAAGACTAGGACACTGAAAGGGAACTAAGATAATAAAACAGACAGTCAAGAACTATAAATAAACTCAGGGACTAGAACATAAATTATCTTGTACTTTCACAGAAATAAATAACAAGTCGAGAACAAAAACACTAGGACCTCACCTCCAACCTCCAAACTGTCAAGCACTCAAACCTTCCCCACATCTCTCTTTGAATATCAGTTTGTGTCTGTGCTTCTAAGCTGGAACATCATTAACGTAGTAGTAAAACAAACACAATCGTACACTTGTGTCTTCAACCCAGCTCAGCAGCCGCATGCAGTGCACCAAGTTAAAAATATGAAGACCGGCCAACATGCCACAAAGATTGTGTTGCAGGGATGATGTGACATCAGTATCAGTTCATGACACAAGCGATGCAGCAAGCATAATGGCCCCGTCAGTGGGTTAGATCAGGAAAAAATAATTGATTTTCTGTTTCTTTGTTAACATGAAACTACTACTGTTCATTTCTTTTGTCATGATCAAACTTACTAATTCAAAGACAGAAATTCTGTAGCATTTTTTTCACAGCTTCCTCATTCACTGGCCTGGAGAATATCCAGTTATGTTTTGGTTTTTTGGTAAACTACCTACACCCCAGCCCACCTCAGCCCAACCTCCACCCAATTCTTCAACTGAAATTGCACTAATACACGGTTGTCATAACTTGATGGCTGTAGCTCATGGATGTTCACCAACCCCATGGTTAATGGGGGTCCCTGACACCTGCTTAAAAAAAATCAAGCTTTCATTTATTTATTGATTGACTATTTTTTAAAATTTATTTTATTGATCAAGCTAACCAGCAAGTGTTTACGTAATGCTTAGAAAATAAATTTACGGGGATTAATGGAACAGTCCTTTTTACAAATTTAGTTTAACAGGTTGGGAAGCATTCTGCTGTTGCCTGTACTTCACAGCCAAAACAATTATGGTTTTCTCTGCAATTTACAAATGAAAACCAGTATGTATCATGTTCACATGGTAAAAAAAAAAGTAGCTGTGCATTCCTCTGTCTGAAGTCTAAGATCACAGGTATAAACCAGACTTTAAGCACTTTTCCCCAGAGCATTATTGGCCCTGCCTGAGGTTCCTTATTAACATATACTGCAGTGTGAAAAATGTGTAAAATAACGTGAAAGAAAATGTAAAGGCAGTCTAATATCACACCTAATGCAATTGCTGGGCCTTAATTGATGAATCTACTTTGTCATGTCCACGCCAGGAGACTGGCAGAGGAGATGCCATGACAGATATCTTTAATAAAGTTGCTTTTCACGTGTCAGGATATACGATCATAATTGCCTGCCTGGGAATCATTTTCAAATCGGTATCTCCTGTGTAGGACAGGAGGAAGCAAACACTTCCAGTATGTAGCTGGACAAGAAAAAATGGCTAGATGATTTACTGAAACTCGACTCAATTTAATTCTATATTAGATATGATAGGGTCCTAATTTCACCAAACAGCAATGGAGATAGTCAAATAGTTACTTATATATTTACATGTGTTTTTAGACATTAAGTTTTAGACATTTAATTAAATTGCAGTCCTACAGTGGATCATGGGATCTAACTGTGTAGATGATAGTGGTGAGGAAAGGGCCAGTGAATACCTACCAAAAGCTTTATGGGGGCTTTATTCAGCTGAGGTCCAGGGAGGAATAAGGCCAAATATGCCCCCTGAAACACCACCACCCCACACGTGCACACATTCCTTCCTAAAACAGAAGCGCACACACACACTCACCCTACGCAACCACCCCCACCCCTATACCCAGACACACACTTGCCGTATTCCCCCTGAGCTCCACTTCCAAACATACCATCTAGCTCCTCAGCTTGACAGGCTGGAGGGATGACCCTGAGAATCACATTATGTATATTTCTTTAGCGGTGCCGCACATTTGCATGTAGAAGACAGTTAAAATAAGGCCATAAATCAGCAGGCAAACATATAAATGGATTTGCGGTGAGATTGAAACCTGCAGCGAGTCTCCTGAGCAAATATTTCAAGCCTTTCTCATCGCTAGACTCGGAGATATTGGCTGTCATTAAGTAGCCTGGGCCTCTCTGACCACTCGCCTGGTATATTCGCTTCATTACCTGGCTGGGGGACGACTGCACGACTGGCTGCCCCTGATAAATCTACCTGCACATTCTGATATGTGCTTTGACACTGTGGAAGAAGCACTTAAAAGTGAATATTTAGCTTACATCTCTAGAAGGTTGTTTGTGTAATGGAAAGGAAGTAACATGTCACTTGAAACCCAGTGTTTGTCCAATGTTTGTGTATCTGTGAACGTACTGATTAATGTCGGATGTGGTATAACAAAGTTTAATTCATGTTTACTGTATATTCATCCTTATCATCAAAGAATACCAGAACAGCTAGAAACACAGTAGACCTGACACATGCTTTGTGGCATGTGCAAATACTCTGACTCTACTACTACTACTAGTACTACTACTACTAGTAGTACTAGTAGTAGTAGTAGTACTACTGTTCTAACAACTCTGTTGTTTACACATAGATTCACCTTTTCAAGTGTCCCCCAAACACCTCTCTAAATAACTACACAGCTGCATTTACAGCAGGGCTACTTTTCAGTGAAGTAGTCTGGGGAGGGGCGATTGAACAAGCCAAGAGGTCAACAGATAATCAGAGTGTTTAATCAGAAATAATATACGGTGTAGAAAATGTGGATTGAAAATTAATTGGGCACATTTTCACAATTATGTGCTGTTCTGTGCACTAATACAGCAATGTTGCATAAACAGTGTTTAAACATTGTTTTTTATTGAGTAACTGTTTAACAAAGAAGCAAAGAAAGTATTTAGACTCTTAATTAGAAGTTCTATTCCTACTTAGTATGAAGAATGAATGAAGTATTGGTATAAAAGTTGGAGAATCAAAGTTTGCTGATCATCTCATCTGAAAAATCACTGGCAACATCTGTGGCAGCATTTTCTACAACTCAGTACACACTGTGCTAAGTCTTTATTATATACACAGCTGCATGTGGAGTGGCTGTGGCTCAGGTGGTAGAGTGGGTCATCTACCAATTGTTCCCTGAATCCTCCAGTCCATGTGCTGAAGTAGCCTTGGGCAAGGTGTTGAACCCTGAGTTTCCCCAAAGTGCCCATCAGAGTGTAAGTGTTAGAAAGTACTCAGGAATAGATCAGAGTGCTGTAAGAACGATTAGGTCTATGACAGCAGTCCCCAACCTTTTTTGCGGCACGGACCAGTTTATGTCCGACAATATTTTCACAGACCGGCCTTTAAGGTGTCGCGGATAAATACAACAAAATAAAACGAGTAGTGGTACCAAAAAAGAAGATTTATTCATAACAAACGGGAAAAGACTCGGGGACACCAAGTTAAAACAATGAAAAAAATAACTATAAAAACCGATAAAAACCCTGAAAACCATAAATTTCACACCCGAGCCACAACTCTCGCGGCCCTGTACAAAATGACTCACGGACCAGTACCGGTCTGTGGCCTGGGGGTTGGGGACCGCTGGTCTGTGAGACAGAGAGTAGAAAGGCATTATATACGTACTAATCCATTCAATTTTAGCTGGATGGTGTGAATTACTGGAATACTGTATCATCAGTAATACCATGGTTTTATTTGACTGGAGCACAGATCGTGCCAGCTGCAGTATGGAGCTACTACTGTCAACCTTGAAAAATCCAAGTCAGCTGAACCTGTGTAGAATCATTAGAGGGGCCTGTTGTTCTTCCAATCTCACAGATGCCTCTTTGTCATTGCACAGGCATTCAACATGTCACAATGGTCTGGTACAGACTGCTCTAGTCATCACAGAGCTTCAACCAGCAAGGCCCAGATGTTCTCCAGCAGCTGACTGAGTTGAAAGCACGGCATGTCCAGTCAAAGATGCAGCATCTTCCATGTTGGCCAACACCTGCCTTTACAGCTGCTCTGCCTTGGGTTCCATCTCACTGCATCCACTCAGCTATGGCAAAGAGGAGAACATCTTGAGAGAAGGATTTGGAAGCCAACCTTCACCAGTGAAGTTGTCAGGCTCACATATGGCTCTGGCAGTAGACAAGGAGAAGACGTGTACGTTTTTGGAGCTGCTGGACGCTGTTAGAACCTGATGGCAATTGTGGAGATGGCTGATATTGACAGACAGATACGGTACACTTGGCGAAGGCTCATCCAACTGTTGGTGTTTTCTAAATGTGGTCAAGAAAATTGCTGTTGAAATGCAAGACAGTGTTTACACAATCTCTTCCTGCTTACTTTTTTGTGTTTAATTTCACAATTGAGCAGTCATCTGGCTTTTGTTTGTGTGAGTTGACTTCGTTTACCGTTGACTGTGAAGTCTAGTGCAAGCTGAACTGAAATCTAGCATATAAAATTTATGGTCACTGGCTTCAACTCAAAATGCCAAAAATGTCAAGTGGAGTGTGTAAAGTATCTTAGCCGCATGGATAGAAATATTTTCAGCCCACTGTGGGAGAAAGGAGAGCCTCCAACAGAGCTGGTTATGCACTTCATAGTCCTGATTTCAGGCTGTGTTTTGAAGGGGATGTTGTCTAACTGTTTAGGCAATGTGCAAATGCCTGGGTAGTCCTCGATAAATGTGATGATGCAAAGTATTTCACTCTGCATACACTTTGGGAGTGTCCAGTACAAAAATCCTCGAGACACACAGTTACCAATATTCAAATGCACTACACTGATCGGGCCCTTTTTACAAAAGACAACAAAATATACATGAATGCTCAGGCTAAGAGCCTATTTGTGTTCTTTATAATATCAGTTAGAAAAAACACGTAAATACCACTAACTACACACATCAGTCCCGTGCACTACTGTATACTGCACATAGCACTGCTTTCTCAGATAGTGCTACAGAAGTGAATGAATCATATTCACCATGGAGGCCTTAGGTTGTTCTCACTCTGCTTTTTGCAGATTCTGTGTGTTGTGTTGATGTACAAAAAATATGAACAGAAATGCTGTGTAACTTTTACTTGAACTTAAACTATAAATTTTGAGGCGTGCGGACAACTCCACAATCTGTATTTCATTTATACCTGTGCTGGAAATCAAATGGGAAAAGAGACTGTCAGATAGTAACCACAACTTTCAGTTCAATATAAGTTCCTGAGCTACTTTATAGTAACAATGTGTGCTAATGTCCTACATCTCAATATCATGACTCTTCAGTATAATTTGGACAATTCTCATACTAAAATGTTATATGACATTTAACAAAATGACTTCTGTTTTATGCCTTAATAGAAGATAATTGATCACTTTGAAGTTTTTACTTCTATAAAACAAATACTAAGTGTGGTCTACGTTTAGGTAACAGAATGAAAGTAAAATTAATTCAATTCAATTCAATTCAATTTTATTTATATAGCGCCAAATCACAACAAAAGTCGCCTCAAGGCGCTTTATATTGTACAGTAGATCGCACAATAATAGATACAGCGAAAAACCCAACAATCATATGACCCCCTATGAGCAAGCACTTTGGCGACAGTGGGAAGGAAAAACTCCCTTTTAACAGGAAGAAACCTCCGGCAGAACCAGGCTCAGGGAGGGGCGGGGCCATCTGCTGTGATTGGTTGGGGAGAGAGAAGGAAAACAGGATAAAGACATGCTGTGGAAGAGAGACAGAGATTAATAACAGATATGATTCGATGCAGAGGGTCTATTAACACATAGTGAGTGAGAAAGGTGACTGGAAAGGAAAACTCAATGCATCATGGGAATCCCCGGCAGCCTACGTCTATTGCAGCATAACTAAGGGAGGATTCAGGGTCACCTGGTCCAGCCCTAACTATATGCTTTAGCAAAAGGAAAGTTTGAAGCCTAATCTTAAAAGTAGAGATAGTGTCTGTCTCCTAATCCAAACTGGAAGCTGGTTCCACAGAAGAGGGGCCTGAAAACTGAAGGCTCTGCCTCCCATTCTACTTTTAAATACTCTAGGAACAACAAGTAGGCCTGCAGTGTGAGAGCGAAGTGCTCTAATAGGGTGATATGGTACTACAAGGTCATTAAGATAAGATGGGGCCTGATTATTTAAGACCTTGTATGTGAGGAGCAGGATTTTGAATTCAATTCTGGATTTAACAGGAAGCCAATGAAGGAAGCCAAAACAGGAGAAATCTGCTCTCTTTTCTAGTCCCTGTCAGTACTCTTGCTGCAGCATTTTGGATTAACTGAAGGCTTTTCAGGGAGTTTTAGGACATCCTGATAATAATGAATTACAGTAGTCCAGCCTGGAAGTAATAAATGCATGAACTAGTTTTTCAGCGTCACTCTGAGACAGGATATTTCTAACTTTAGAGATGTTGCGCAAATGGAAGAAAGCAGTCTTACATATTTGTTTAATATGTGCATTGAAGGACATGTCCTGGTCAAAAATGACTCCAAGGTTCCTCACAGCATTACTGGAGGCCAAGGTAATGCCATCCAGAGTAAGAATCTGCTTAGATACCATATTTCTAAGATTTTCAGGGCCGAGTACAATAACCTCAGTTTGATCTGAATTAAGAAGCAGAAAGTTAGCGGCCATCCAGGTCTTTATGTCTGTTAAGAGAGGAGGTAAAATTATTAACAAGATAATCGACCTCTGTTGGAGTAGCGTTCAGATAGCTGCTCTGCTCTATGTTGGTACAGGGCATTGAAGATGATAACAGTGGGTGGATTATATTCTTAAACTTAGTTACAGCACTTTCAGAAAGACATCTACTGTGATAAAGTCTACTCTCCACTGCTGTGTAATCAATTATTGTAAATGTTATCAGGAAATGACCAGACAGGAGGTGGTTTTCAGGAAACACTGTTAAATGTTCAGTTTCTATGCCATATGTTAAAACAAGATCTAGAGTGTGATTAAAGTGGTGGGTGGGTTCTTTTACATTTTGAGAGAAGCCAATTGAGTCTAATAACAGATTAAATGCCATGTTGAGGCTGTCATTTTAGCATCTACATGGATGTTAAAATCACCCACAATAATTATTTTATCTGAGCTGAGCACTAAATCAGATAAAAGTCTGAGAAATCAGAGAGAAACTCTGTGTAAGGCCCAGGTGGACGATAGATAATAACAAGTAAGACTGGTTTCTGAGTTTTACAGCTGGGGTGGACGAGGCTAAGCATCAGGCTTTCAAATGAATTAAAAGTCTGTCTGGGTCTTTGGTTGATTAATAGGCTGGTGTGAAAAATTGCTGCCACACACGCCCCCTCGGCCTGTGCTTCGAGGTTTCTGGTAGTTAGAATGACTCGGGGTGTTGATTCATTTAAACTAACATAATCATCCTGCTGCAACCAGGTATCTGTAAGGCAGAGTAAATCGATTTGTTGATCAATTATTAAGTCATGTACTAACAGAGACTTGGAGGAGAGAGACCTAATATTTAATAATCCACATTTCACTGTTTTACTCTTTGGTTCAGATGTGGATACTGTATTGTTCTTTCTTTGTGATTTTTATGTTTAAGTTGTTTATTGCTGGTTTTTAGTTTGTTTTTGTCTGTTTGGGAGCTGACACAGTCTCAATGGAGATGGGTTTTGGGGGTAGCAGGAGGAGAGAAGCTGCAGAGAGGCGTGTAAGACTGCAACTCTGCTTCCTGGTCCCAACTCTGGATAGTCATATTTTGGGGGGTTTAACTAAATATGCATTCTTTACTAACCTCAGAAACCTTTCACCTGTCAGATATTTAAAGTTGATTCCTTTGAACTGTGATGCATGTATCTTATTGAACACATTGTTTTGGTAGTAATAAATGGTTAGTTAGAAGCGCACACAATAATTACACAGAGAAAAACAAACAATTCAGTCACTTACCTGCATTTCTTAAAGTTAAAAACTTTGTTACATAGCAGTTTGTATCTATACCAGACTATTGTCATTCCCGCAGCATCAAATACTACCATAACATGACCTTTGGCAGTGATGTGGCAAAAAGCTAATGCACTAGGTAAGTAAAATTTTCAGTGTGCAATTGGTTTGAGTTTGACCCAACAACAAGCATCTATATTGCTTAAGCCTAACGAAGTGCTATTAAATGCCTAAATTAAACAAGTGCTTTTAGGTGAGTCAACCTAAAAAAAAAAACCAATTTGTTGAGTTTTGGGCACCAAAAGATGCAAGACCTGCTTAACTAACCACTGAGTGAAAGCAAAAATGCAGTTGTCCCATCAGTCCAACAGTGTTCAACTTCTGAGAAACCTGTGACTTATGCCATCACTATTTGTGCTCTAAACGTGGAGTTTGTGAAACTTTAACAATGGGACACCTCAGCCACTAATAATTCCAGTGGGCAATTTGTAAGACGGAGGCACCATTTGACATATCAACATGTTGTCTACACTATATGTCTACATGCAGTTTGTATACACAGTGTACTCATATATAAATATGTGAACTGTAAGAACAAATATATAGCTGTAAATGTGAACCTTTTCCTGTGTCTCTGCTGACACACATAGTAAAATCAGCTGAGCTTAGGACTGTTTACTACTTGATGATTTGTGTGGCAACTACTCAGATGAGCAAAATAAATGAAAATACATTACATTTTAATTAGTATCAAAGAGAATTGAGGCGACAACTAATCACAGTGTAAACACAGAGACAGTGCTGCCAGCTCTTTCCATTATTTATGGGAGTGGACACATTCTCGTCACATTAAATTAGAGAGCAGCCAGGCAGGCTGTGTCAGGGTCAATGCAAAGATCCTGCAGCATGTAACACATCATCACAGACAACCACAGCTAAGTGCTGCTGCACTGGCATCAGTGCTGGCTTTAACACATCATAGAACATGAGATTCAGCAAAAACACACACACACACACACACACACACACACACACACAGGTGTTGTGTAGATAGGTGGGTGTGTGTTTGATTTATCATCCTTCTGTGACATAATTAAAAAAAAAACTCTTCTGAATCATCACCTCATTGTGGTGGACTTTGCGTGTCCCAGTGATCCCAGGAGTTATGTTGTCTTGCACCTGGCAGGGTCCTGTGTGAGGGACCAGACAAGGAGTAATTCAGATTACTGCTAGGGAAAAAGAGAGCAAGGGACCAGTTTACCCTGCCTGGGATAGGGTTAGGCCTCAGGGGGCTCAAGGAAGAGTTCCTGGGAACCAGGCCTTGGCCCATGGGGCTTGGTTGGATGCAGCATGAAGGAGCAAGACTGGCCCACCCTCCTGTGAGGGCTGTATGGAGATAGATATTGAGCTCACCTCAACACAAGGCATGGGCTCTGGAATCAGTCTCCTTGAGAGGGGATAGAATATTTCCCAGTGTGGAGTTGCCCACAGTGAGAGGGCACTGAGAATGTCTGGCAGAGGCCCAGGCCCAGGTCCACCAGCAGAACTTAAACAGTATCCCAAGGGAAATTTGGTCCCTACCTTGGTGGAAAACACTGAACTAGATAGTGGACATGCGGGATGAAGAGAGCCAACAAGTTGAAGAAAGAGTCATTTTTGGCTTGGTTAGCTTCTTGGTCTCTAGAGGCAGCTGACAGGTACCAACAGACCACTGATGTAGTAAAACAACTGCTTGGGTGCAGAGTTGCTTGGGTGCATGAGATTTGGCCTGAGCTTATCAAGGCTCTGGATATTGCAGGCTGTCTTGGTTGACACATGTTTGAAATGTCACATGGAAGTCAGGGAGAATACCCCTGGACTGGCAGATGGGGGTGGTCGCTCCCCTTTTTATGAAGAGGGAGGAGAGTGTGTACCAGCCACAGGTGATCACACTTTTCAGCCTTCATGGGAAGGCTAGTGCCAGGATACTGGAGACAAGAATCAAATCTCAGATTCAAGGGAAACAATGTGGATTTGAGCCTTGTGTTTTTAATGGACAGAATTTCTCGGTGTAGTCAAGCTGCAGGATTCGGTCTCTAGTTTATGCCTGATCAGTTTGTGCCCACCAGCTCACACTGGGGTGGGACACAGTTGAGATTAATAGATGGATTGGTGATGCTTTTGCTGTGATGCAGATGCTGTACTGCTTTGTGGTACAGAGAGAACTGGCCATGAAAGGGAAGCTGTCGATTTACTGGTCAATCAAGGTCCTCGAATCATACCCTCAGGTGTCGGCTATTATTGTTCCCTGTTGGAGGAGCGGTCCACCTCTGGGGAGCAAATTCAGGACTCGAGCCTGCGTTTCCTCACCTGTAACTTGTTTTTTCAATCAATTGCAGCAGTTTTAGGAGCAGCACAGATCTCCGCTCTTCACCAGATCATCTGGCATTCTACAGCAGCAAAATCCGCTCTGCACCTATTACCGTTTCCTTGTGTGATCTTCGAAGTAATCACTTCAATTCAATTTTATTTCAAGAAATGATCAGATTTCAATCATATGACCCCCTATGAGCAAGCACTTTGGCGACAGTGGGAAGGAAAAACTCCCTTTTAACAGGAAGAAACCTCCGACAGAACCAGGCTCAGGGGGGGCAGGGCCATCTGCTGCGACCATATTCCTAGAAATGAGAGCTGCTCCATCCAAAGTGGGATGGATGCCGTCTCTCCCAACAAGACCAGGTTTCCTCCAGAAGGTTTGCCAATTATCTATGAAGCCCACATCGTTTCTGGGACACCACTCAGACAGCCAGCAATTTAAGGAGAACATGCGGCTAAACATGTCACTCCTGGTCTGATTGGGGAGGGGACCAGAGAAAACTACAGAGTCCGACATTGTTTTGGCAAAGTTACACACCGATTCAATATTGATTTTAGTGACCTCCGATTGGCGTAACCGGGTGTCATTACTGCCGACGTGAATTATGATCTTACTGTATTTACGTTTACCCTTAGCCAGCAGTTTTAAATTTCCTTCAGTGTCGCCTGCTCTGGCCCCTGGAAGACAATTGACTATGGTTGCCGGTGTCTCTAGCTTCACATGTCTGAGAACAGAATCACCAATTACCAGAGTTTGACCCCCGGCGGGTGTGTCGCCGAGTGGGGAAAAACGGTTAGACACATGAACAGGTTGGTGGTGTACCTGGGGCTTCAGTTTAAGACTATGCTTCCTCCTCACCGTCACCCAGCCGCCCTCTTTCCCCAGCTGCTTGGGGTCTGCTGGCAGGGCTTATGCTATCTTGGGCTGTACCGGCTATAGGGGCCTGGCTAGCTACGGGTGAATCAAGGGTGCAAATTCAGTAATCCTGTGTTATGTTTGCGGTAAACTGCATCCTGACTCATTACTCACATCTTCTCCGTAAACACCTTGTTACCTCCGTTGCTGCTTTATTCGACTCACACTGCCACTCACCAGTACGGACATCAGCCACTTTCACCTGTCTAAGCTGGAGATCACATCCAACTGCCTACCCTTCTGCTCGCCACTCTCACCACCACTGCTCAGAAAGGCTCTCCTCTCTTGCCCACAGCTCGCCGACACCCTGGACCTTTTCTGCCACACAAGTAAGCCATGTTCTGATCGCACAGTGTAAACACTCGCCGACACTGACGTTGCCGTGCACTAAAACCTCTCAATCTCCTGTTGCAGACCCTCTACCTGGTGAGACCTTCCCCGTGCAGATTTGCTCACCATTTGTAAATAAACTCACTGTTAACTTGATCACTCCAGTGTTTTGTGTCTTCTTCTGGGTCCATTTCTGTGCTACCCATGACAGCATGATCTGGCCAGACATGGAGCCAGCAGATCCAATCCGTACTGCGATTAAGTCGCAAGGAGCAATGTTAGGGGCACACGAGGAAGCCCTGCAATATCTAGATAAACAGTACCAGGCAATATGCGGCACACAAGAAAAAATTCTCCATCATTCGTGACAATCACTGTGTTTACTCATGCAATGCACCAAGCCCCTCCCGGCCGGTTGGGTGAGGCTCACTCCGGAAAAGAGAGAGAGGCGTTTTAATAAGGTTTTTGCTTCGATCGCCCATAAGACAGAACTTGCGTGACTAATCAATTCAGGCAACCATTGGGAAACCATAACATTTTTTACGCTCACGTCTCCAGATACTCCGCTCATCCTCGGTTTTCTCTGGCTGGAGAGACATAGCCCACATCTGGACTGGACTAGTGGCAAGGTAATTAATTGGATTTTATTTTGTCATGCCCAATGTCTTTGATCTGCTCTTCCTTCCGGCCCCATCACTACTGACCTCCCGTGAGCTCCCCTCTCCGGTAGGAGCAGGGCTTTTCTTTGCGACCAAGAAGGACAAGTCTTTGAGGCCCTGCATAGATTATTGGGGGCTAAATGACATCACCATAAACAATAAATATCCCCTGTCTCTAATTAATTCAGTGAATCACTCCAGGGAGCTACCTCTGCAATGCACACCATCTTGCCCCCATCTGTGAGGGCGACAAGTGGAAGACAGCCTTTAATTCCCGTTGGGGCATTTTGAATACCTAGTCGTGGCTTTTGGCCTCACCAATGCTCCAGCTGTCTTTCAGTCCGTCGTTAATGATGTTTCGAAAGACTTCCTCAGTCATGTTACTTTTGTGTATCTGGACAATATTCCAATATTCTTTAGAACCATGTCTAAACACCCGATCCATGTGCGCAGTGTCCTTCAGCAGCTTCTGGAGAACTGCTTGTATATCAAAGTGGAGAAATTTGAGTTTCATGCCTCCAATTGTGTCTTTCCTGGGCTTTGTTGTAGGAGGTGACGATGGACCTGCCCAAGGTTCAAGCAGTCCACCCCAAGGTAAGCTCCAACTCTGTGCTTTCTTTTCCCGATGTTTGTCTCCTGCAGAGCGCAATTATGACAACAGTGAGCTACTGGCTATCAAATTAGCGCTGGAGGAGTGGTGCCATTGGTTGGAGCGAGCAGAACACCCGTTTACCATTTGGACCAACCACAAGAACCTGATCTTCCTCCATCCAGTTAAAAGGTTAAATGCACGCCAGGCTCATTGGTCATTATTCTTTAGCCGTTTTTTCTTTGCTCTCTCCTATCACCCAGGGTCTAGGAATGTAAGCCAGACGCTCTCTCGAGAGTCCTCCCAAGATTCAGATCAGTTCACCCCTGAGCACATTCTGCCATCCACCTGTTCTTTCGGAAATCTTACCTGGGACAGTGAAACCATTATTTTCTAACAGGACCTCCCAGAAGACCTTGACCCAGGGACTGGGCCTCCTGATCGGCATAACGTGCCTGCAGCTGCTCGCGCAGCCATCATCCTTTGGGCCACACGGAAAGCTTTGCCTTTCAGCCGGGAGAGAGTTGAACTCTCTCTTTGCTCAGATGTTACTTCTGGTGGGCCATCATGGAAAGAGATGTGAGGGAGTATGTCACAGCCTGCAAAATTTGTGCCCGGAGCAAGAGCAGCTCTTCACGGGCGGGGGAGCTACTGCGGCCCCTTACTACGCCTCACCAGCTGTGGTCTCACATCTCGTTAGACTTTGTTACCGGCCTCCCGCCATCTAACAGTTAGACCGTCATTTACAATCCTTGACAGATTCTCTAAAACAGCTCTGCTTCGTAAACTCCCATCTGCCTCTGAAACTACCAAAGTCCTAGTAGATCATGTTTTCAGACTCCACGGCAGTCCCATTAAAAATTAGTCTCTGACAGGTGCCCACAATTCATCTTTCAAACTTGGAAAACTTTCTGCTCGTCTCTAGGAGCCAAAGTGCGTCTCAGCTCTGGTTACCATCCTCAGACCGATGGACAAACCGAGCAGCTGAACCAGGAGCTTGAGGTTGCTCTACGCTGTGCTACCTCTCAGAACTCAAACTCCTGGTCACAGCAGTTGTCTTGGATAGAAAATGCACACAACTTCCTTAATTCCTCAGCCACAGGTCAATCCCCGTTTGAAGCTTCTCTGGAATATCCTCCCCCTAAGAACCTGAGCTCGTAATCCCATCAATCCAACACCATCTGGAACACTGTCATTAGGCTTGGAACCAATCCCGAAAGGACAGCGGCTCAGAGCAAGAGGTACGCGGACCGTCATCGCACTCCGGCACTGGAGTATTCGCCAGGACAGGTGTGGCTGGCTGCCCAGGACGTGCCACTCAAGGCTCTCAACCTCAACCTGTCCCTCCGTTAAATTGGGCCATACAAGTATTGTACTTTTTGAAGCTTTTACCATGTTTTATGTTAATGTTCACTTTGTAACAATACATAAAAAATAAGAAAAAGCAGAATAGGTCACCTTTAAAAGCTTGAATCATCAGGGAATAAGTGATGCAATATCAGGTGTTTCCTATCATATATACATGAATCTCAGTCACGAACAGTCATATTCATTTATTTGTGTGTGTGTGTGTGTGTGTGTGTGTGTGTTACTATTATTATTATTATTGCCACACAACTTGGACATTTGACTGTACATTTGGTCCAGTACATTCACGTTCTGTCTCCACAGCAGTGGAAGCAGGGAGAGTTAATAGTGTGCATAAGAACTGTCCAGGACATGCAAATTGAGATGACTGCAAATGGAATTTCTACAATATCAAGGCTTGTTAGTGCGAGACTAGCAAAGCACTAAGGACAATCAAGACACCTTGTCACTTGCTTCTTTTTTATCCCCTACCTCCTTGAGAAGAAAAAGCACTTTGAATCTACTAGTTTTTCCTCTTGCATTTACATAACAAAGCCCTCAAGAATAAGGTAGCGATGTGATGAAGCAGCTTCTGCTACTGCTTCTGAACACCCATCAACATGCCTCAGACACACACACACAGATGGAGGCGTGAGCATGTACACACACATCCACATGTATTGCCTTTTTTTTAAACTCAGTGCAGATATCTGACAACCAAACCCCAAAGATCTCCGAAGCATGGCTTCACACCACGGCTACGCAGTCAGCAAAATAAATTGAAAGCATTAAGAGAAAGTCAAAAAAGTAAGAAACTGGAACAGAAGGAGAGAAGTAAGAAAAAAAAAGAACATGAAAACAAACTAACCTCTCTGTACCAACACCCCACTGCCACCTACATATAACCCCCTTTCCAACCCAAAACATACCCAACACTAGCCCACCCTCAGCCCAGCACAGCTCCCCACTTGGAAAGAAACCGGATGAAATGACATTATGCATATGAAAATGTCCAGAAAGATGTTTGATTTATGTATGCATTAGATGCAAATTCTATTACGGGACACAAGGCGGGCTGTGAGATTTCCCACTGAACACTTGGCTGCCCTGATCAAACCCCATCTCATTAATTCAGACAAGAGGGAGAAAGATAGAAGGAGTGAAAGAGTAAGAATTGGAAAAAATTTACAACCCAGGCAGAGATTTCTCAAAAAAGCAAGGAAAAGGGTGTTGGTTGAGGAGCAAATTTCATTTTCACAGTTAACTGCTATAGCAAAGAAAATACTCTGACCGAGAGGCTGTCCACTCCACAGCAGGAACATTTGAAAAACACAACATCATTAAATATCCATTATTGTGGGCAGCAGTAAATGTAAAAGAAATGCTTTATTTGGAAGTTTTTAAAACCATTTGCATGTTTAGCATGTCGATAAAATACAACCTAAATTCATCCCCACTGCAAAGCTGGTAACCTGATGGATGCTAATAGAAAAAAAAACACTGGCTGTTTTAACAACACTCAAGGAAACTGATGAGGCTGACAGAGCAGAGAGCAAGAAATGCAGGAGTCAGATAAATTTAATCCCTTTGAAAAAAGGGGTCACATCGTGGGCTGGAGCTCTTTACAACAGCAGTTTACCCCCAACCCCATTTATTAAGCGAAAAAAGCTTTCCAAACCTACCTGGCCCTATGTAAAAAAAGTACAATCAGATAAACATATTAACTGATTGTATCACCCCAGCAGCAAGAACGGCAATCGAGTGTTTGCAACTGCTTTCATCACTGTGGAGGAATTTTGGCCCACTATTCTTTGCTGAATTGTTTTAACTCAGCCACATTGGAGGGTTTTCAAGCATCAGCAGCATGTTTAAGGTAAAGCATTTCAGTTGCCTAGGATACTTTAAAACATTCATTCTGTCTTTGTTTTATTTTTCACCATGTTTTACCCCTGCGTTAGTTTTACACCGTCACATAAAACTAACACAAAATTTCACAGTAAATTTGTGGAGCAGGTAATCCTCTAATCTGAAGGCTTTATGACCCAAAAACACAGTCCCCCACAGTCAGGCACAGAGGTAGAAGCATTATGCTTTGGGGATGTTTTTCTGCTGGGGGGGGCTAATATTTCTTCAACAACAAGATATTCTTTTAATAAAATTCCCATCACCATGTAAAGAGAGAAGCCAGTGATCTCTGTTCATCTGTCACCTTTGGCCCCTTTGAACATTTGTAGGTAAAGCAAATAAGATAAGGTGAGGTGGAGATAAGAAGAGGCTTCAGGTGATCCTTTTTGCCTGTTTCCTCTCTTCCTCCCTCAGTTCCACATATGATTAAGGTCACATGGGGAATTCTTCCCTGGCCTAACTAATGTAATTGCATCAGAGCAATACCCTTAAATGACACCACACTCCTGATCTGCATACTAATTGTGGCGGCTCTGTCCTTGCTGCTGACCTTGGAGAAGGAGGCCTTCGTTCTCCCAAGGGTCAGTGACGAGGACGACGTGTGTGTACGCCAGTGCTCGTGGCGGTTTAGGGAGAAGAAGAAAAAACACTGTCCATCCATTGTTCACATTTCCCAGCAAAGACACTGTCATTCTGCATAACCTCCTCCCATCCTGCCTGCCTCACGGTACGCTGACCTCCCCCTTCGGAACACTACCACTCATAAACACACATACACCCACCCTCGCCCTCTGCCACCCCATCGCTCCCCTCTATGCATCAATGCAAATTATAACAATGGCCGAGGCTTTATTCAGCGGGGTAAGCCTGCGTGACCTTCTGTGACGGAGAGCAGCAGAGACAAAAGGCCATTTCTCTCTGAATAAGCACACGGACAGCAGCATCTTCCCATCCCAGATGGGGGGGTGGGGTGGGGGCAAATGCAAAACAGGTTACAATTGTAAGGATTTTTAAAGCAAAAGACTGCAGAATGGAAATGAATGCAGAGCAATTCAGTGGAGAGAGCTGAGGGAAAGCATGGAGGCTCCTGCCCCTTTGGAGACTGCTGATACAGGATGTGTCTGGGTTGTTGATCAGGACTTAGCTTTGTGGAACTGACGAAAGCAACTGAATGACAAATTTGCATGGTTTGTGTATTTACATTAGAGATAGAGTGCTGTGGTCTCCGAGTAGGGAATGCATTTGTTGCTGGGTTTGGATCCTTAGAAGGATCGGTTCTTCCAGTCACTGCATTGAGTTTCAATGAAGAGTTTCAGCCAAGGAGAAGGGCCATGTTGACCTCAGTAAGTCTCACCCGAAACCTTGGCCGACTGTGACCCACACCCGTTCACACCGTGGCTCGTGTGATTAGGCAGAGGATCAATAGGGGGTCCATGTCCCTCTCAGGGACACTCTAAGGCTACGTCTACCCTAATCCAGATAAATCTGAAAACAGTGTTTTCATCTAAAAATGCTCCACCCTATCATTTTCAGTCGTTTTCATCCACACTGAAAATGCTTACGTTCCTGTACTGCGCATGCGTGAAATGCAAGATGATTCAACCTGCCTCATTTCTGTCTGCCATTTATTTACCTTCCGGCTCTTTGAAACGTCGGGGCAAAATGTCGAGGAAAAGCATCGAGTTTTTTCTCTGACAATGAGGTGGAGTTGTTGCTGCAAGTAACACAAAAGTACAAAGTTGCAAAAGTGAGTGAGAATTAAAGAATTAGAAGAAAAGCTATCTGGAGCCTCCCTCTGCTATCTTAGTTTAATTGGTCACATGAGTGCATCACATGACTAAAGCCTCCGTTTAAGCAGTCCACACTGCGATGCGAAAACAACGTTTTCAAATGTATCCACTTTGGAGAGCGTTTTCAAAAACTCCGTTTTCCTTGCTCAAAAACGCCGTCTCAGTGTGGACGGAAGGCCGAAACAGAGAGAAAAAGATGCGTTTTCAAACAAAAACGCATTAGTGTGGACGTAGCCTGAAACTTCTCGGATGATCCCAAAAGCTTCATTGTGTTCATCTGGACATTTTCAGTGGGAGAAACATTTCGTCATCTGGTGACTCCTTCAGTCTCAGCTGACTGCAGGTTTCCAACCTCATAAACAGACCTTTGCACAATGACTCAAACTAGCCCACTGAATGAACAACGGGCTGCGAGGTCATCTTCTCTGATGAGAGGTGAAACGTCTTCAAGAAGTCCAGACGCTTTTCTTTCCAAGCTTGTGTTCACCTGCATTCACACTCGTTACACCTGCCATTTATCGAACACACAAAGCACGATTCAGTTACAGCGGTTTCTCAGCACCCATGTTCTTTTTGGTCATCGTTTCAAATGTAATGCTTTCTTTTCCTCCTCTCTAGCTACATGCTGGTCTTCGGTAAATTTCCATACATATAGGAAAAGTTTTTGAGCAAATACACAAATGGCCATAGTGCTGTAGTTATCAGTATATAAGAGAACATTTCAGAGTTGAGGTGTTGGACAACTTCTTTGAAATGTACCGTTATCGCAGAACAGATGAATTTGCTGTGGCAGTGATTATTTCTCCACCGAGCTCTGCTGCAATCTGGTAGCTTCACTATTCTGTCTGTGGATCATGAAAAACATCAGAGGAGTCCCAAACACTGCAAAAACTTCCTCTCAGGTTAAAGCCTGCATCTGAATCTCACACTCTGTTACAGGCGTGGGATTCTGCTCTCCTTGTACAGGTGTTTCTGCACTACTGTGACATGTAAGGAAATTTGGAAGAAGAGCAGTTGGCCGTGGCTATTTTGTCATTTTTGCAGCTTATTGCACTCAAATGCATTACTACACACATACGCTGTCCCTTTTCTCCCTATTTGGAAAAATGCAAAGAGGGTGGTTTTGTGGGATTTAGCGTTTTTCTCTCCAGCTGTTCTTGTACGGATCGTTTTGTCGGAGAGCACAGCAGGTTTAATCTAGTTCAGATAATTTCACTGTGCCTTGTAATGGGGTCCCTAAAGACAAAACCTGCTCGTGTTTTCACAGGGCTGGAAAAAAATCAGGAACCTTTTAACCAAAACTCCATCCTGCTCCGGAGCAGGCGCAGGCATGAAGCTATTTTAGCATCCTGCCTCCTGCCCCTGGGACCAGGCATTAGACAGTCACCCTCCCCACTGCACCCACACACACAAACAACAAGCCTGCATCCACACACACACTCCAGGCCTCATGCACTTCCCCTTAATGTCTGGCAATTTGCCAGGTTGTCATTGAAAAGGTAAGTGTTGATTTCAGTAGCAATGATAGGCAATGCAAAAAAGGGTGGGAAACTTCAGAACAATGAAACAGTCCTTTGGAGTTTTTTTCTTTTCTTTCTTTTCTCCCTCACCTCCTCCTCCTCCTCCTCCTCCTCTGGAAAAGGAGAGAAGTGTCAAGTTTGTGACAAGCGATACCCCCCCCCACCCCACGCGCGCCTGTAAAGGCGTTGACGATGGAAAGTTTGTAGAGTTGCGTTCTTTGCAGATAGTTTGACCTACTTAGGTTAGCAGAGCGCCTAACACACGCAGGTTTTGTGCAGCCTTATTTTTTTGTTGAGGATGATTCTGACTGAATCAGAAAACTGAGGAGATGAGCTAACATCCAGTAAGATTATATCATTACATATTTCAGTGTGCTAAAACCTTCCACTGACATTGTCTGTGTGAGGTTCCTCCAGCGGTGGCTTTTAAACTCTGTAAAATATTTTTAAAACTTCCAAAATACTTTGATTACATCACCGAGCAATAACGTGTAAATACTGAAAAGTCAATTCTTACTGAGGTTTCTGTGCAGCAGCAGTTAATTAGAACATGGTTTTACTCTTCATGTAAATCTGTGCATGCTCTATAAATAATGTTAAGCTCTTTTTCATATGCATGCATGCAGTAAATGTACATAGATATGTACATTTAATTAATATAATCATGATATAGGGAGAAACCTTTGTTTACAGGTACATTCAAGACAATCAATCATTTAATTACAAGCAATTAAATACCAAACTCACCATATGGATAAAAAAACAGTTGGTAAACCCCACAGATGTACAGAGACAAAAACACAGTAAGTTATTAGAAATAATAATAAAACTAACAGAATAAAGTCCCCTGACAGCAGCATCTTTCATTCATCAGTGGAATAAAAACACTGATATAATATTTCCACTGAACGTTGTGTTAATATTTATAGTTTTACATCTAATTGTCTCGTATCTATCCTTTACATCAAACAGATCCTGAATGCCTCCCTGGAAACATTTGCACTCTTACCTTTTCAAAATTAATAGTTTTCAAATGAAAACTTTATTATTTAGTAACTAATCTATTCTTCCCTCTGTTGGTGATTTGCTCCCAGACCTGTCCACTATTGATTAGTGAACTGGGAGGGCAACTGAAGAAATGTAGGTTTGGTGGTGACAGTGGGGACTATGGCTGATAAGCTGGCTGACAGAAGGTAGATATATTGTGAGTGTAGGAGACTATGTGGAAGGAGGCCAGCAGCACCGGAGGCAGATTCAAACTGTTCTACCTCGGTGTCGAAGAGACATGGAGTCGGAAAAATCAGTCGGGATCATAAGTTTAAAGCCGAAAATCAAAGTGGATGTTGAATGTTGTCATTGTGTGCGCCCAACAGGGTGGATGTCAGGAGGGAAAGAGTGGACTGGTAGAGTGTGAGGGAGGTGACTGGAGCATACTGGGACAGACATGTAGGAGAATAAAACACAGGTTATGAAATGTTGTTCCGTAGGTATTTAATGCAATAGCAAAGGAAAAATGGGACAGATGAAGACAGGAGTGCTGTGAGGCTAGGTGTACAGCAAAGAGAGAGGCTGTAAGAGTGTGCTGGATGTGAGGCTGAATACTGTGTTTGCAAACTGCATTCATAAACAGCATGGGTGCACATACCTGCTAAAAGTGAGTAAATAAGTAACTGTGCAATAAACTACTACAGTTACACTGACCAAAGGCACACAGACCTTAGAAGGGCTCCACTTTACCTCCACATTGTTGTACCAGGCTGTAAATATGATTTTCTATTCTATTTCAAACCAGTACCTTGTTTTACACACACACACACACACACACATATACAGAGAGAAGACAAGTTCTTCTTTGGGTGGAGAAACAGATAGCAAGGCTCAGAGGGATGGGTGGGGGTGCTAGAGATATTTAAAGGCAAAGGAGATGGGCTTTGTTAAAGATGCGATTCCCCTGGGTTTCCCTTCCTTTAGTCGAAGGGATCTAATAGCACGATGCTCCTTTTCGAGCAACACCTACTTTGCTGGGGGGGAGATAGGATGGCGTGTAATTATACTGCAAGGGCTTTCAGAGCCCTGACATACCTGTCACCAGGGAAGGAGAGGAATGAGGAGACATCTGCATACCTTTTAGCTCTTACTTCAGAATATAGAAACTTGTCCTTTCTCATTTGTTTCCACCTATTGTGCTTTTTTTTCTCCTCCTTCCACTTGCTAGAAGAAGCTTGTTTTAGAAGTTTAGGGCTTGTACTCAATGCCTGTTTGATGACTTTTAAGGAGGGAAAAAAAGTGAAAGCAAGGAGGCGCTTTTGATTTTGATTTGAGAAATGGTGACTAATGAGAGGAGATAATCACTGTAAAAGTTGAAGCTTTTGTCACCAACTCAAATGTTGTTTGAACACATTCATTTCATCATTTGTACAACAACAAATTGAACTTAATAGCTCACAGTGATAATCAGGGATCAAACACAACAGAAAAACAACAAAAGACAGTTGGGATGTTTCAAAGACAGTGTGGATTCAGCGGGAACATGAGAACATACTGAGACGAGCTACAAAACGATGCATTCACCTGGTCAAAACCAAGTTAAAGGGTCACGTGTGTCGCAGAAGCATGTATGAAGGGATGGATGAGGCCCAGGATGTTTGGACCACACACTAGGTGATGGTGTTGTAGGGGTTACACCCACCTCAGGGCAAACCCATACCTGTGTGGGTTTCTTTCTCCCACAGTGCAAAAACTGTTAAATTCATTGGTGATTCTATTAAGGTCACAGAGATGTAGATACTCAGGATAGACATTTGCATGAAGCTCTTTGAGCTGCCAGTAAATCCACCATGTAGGTAGATGGCAGTCTACCTACATGTATAGCATAGCATACTTTGCTCATTTAGCAATATCCATCATTCGCTTCCCCTTCTCCTTTTCAGGGTTGCGAGGGGCGCTGGAGCCTATCCCAGCTATTATTCAATTCAATTCAATTCAATTCAATTTTATTTATATACCGCCAAATCACAACAAAAGTCGCCTCAAGGCGCCTGTTATAGGGCGAGAGGGGGGGTACACCCTGGACAGGTCGCCAGTCTGTCGCAGGGCCAACACACAGAGACGGACAATCATTCGCACCCACATTCACACCTATGGACAATTTAGACTACAGGGAGTGCAGAATTATTAGGCAAGTTGTATTTTTGAGGAATACTTTTATTATTGAACAACAACCATGTTCTCAATGAACCCAAAAAACTCATTAATATCAAAGCTGAATGTTTTTGGAAGTAGTTTTTAGTTTGTTTTTAGTTTTAGCTATTTTAGGGGGATATCTGTGTGTGCAGGTGACTATTACTGTCACGGTGGTGGACGGACTCAGGCGCAGACTGAGGTAGCACGGTTCTACAATACTTTATTTATCACTCCGGTGCGCTATGTACACGTGAAGGGGGGGAGAAACACCAGGGTCCCGGGGAAACACACTTCTTCACACTTGCTCCGCTCCTTGTCCAAACACTCCTCACACGAACAACCCACTCACACTCACGGGGTCCAGATAAACCTGTAAACATAGACGAGGGTAAGTCGGCGGCAAGCACGGGAACAACTGATTCACAATGAAGCCAGGCAATACTGACGAGGGTTACTCAATATTCCAGCGACGAATAGCTCAGAGCGCCAGCCTTATGAGCCAGAGATCAACTGCAAATTACTCGAGATCAGCTGCAGGTGCGTGGGCCAAGGACGGGAGCCCAGTCAGAGCTCCGCCCAGGCAGACAGGTAGGGGAGAGAGAGAGAGGGAGCGAGAGCGAGAGAGAGAGAAACAACAAACACTTGTGGCCACACTGGGCTGGCCGGGAAGGCACAGGGACCATGACAATTACTGTGCATAATTATTAGGCAACTTAACAAAAAACAAATATATACCCATTTCAATGATTTATTTTTACCAGTGAAACCAATATAACATCTCCACATTCACAAATATACATTTCTGACATTCAAAAACAAAACAAAAACAAATCAGCGACCAATATAGCCACCTTTCTTTGCAAGGACACTCAAAAGCCTGCCATCCATGGATTCTGTCAGTGTTTTCATCTGTTCACCATCAACATTGCGTGCAGCAGCAACCACAGCCTCCCAGACACTGTTCAGAGAGGTGTACTGTTTTCCCTCCTTGTAAATCTCACATTTGATGATGGACCACAGGTTCTCAATGGGGTTCAGATCAGGTGAACAAGGAGGCCATGTCATTAGTTTTTCTTCTTTTATACCCTTTCTTGCCAGCCACGCTGTGGAGTACTTGGACGCGTGTGATGGAGCATTGTCCTGCATGAAAATCATGTGTTTCTTGAAGGATGCAGACTTCTTCCTGTACCACTGCTTGAAGAAGGTGTCTTCCAGAAACTGGCAGTAGGACTGGGAGTTGAGCTTGACTCCATCCTCAACCCGAAAAGGCCCCACAAGCTCATCTTTGATGATACCAGCCCAAACCAGTACTCCACCTCCACCTTGCTGGCGTCTGAGTGGGACTGGAGCTCTCTGCCCTTTACCAATCCAGCCACGGGCCCATCCATCTGGCCCATCAAGACTCACTCTCATTTCATCAGTCCATAAAACCTTAGAAAAATCAGTCTTGAGATATTTCTTGGCCCAGTCTTGACGTTTCAGCTTGTGTGTCTTGTTCAGTGGTGGTCGTCTTTTCAGCCTTTCTTACCTTGGCCATGTCTCTGAGTATTGCACACCTTGTGCTTTTGGGCACTCCAGTGATGTTGCAGCTCTGAAATATGGCCAAACTGGTGGCAAGTGGCATCTTGGCAGCTGCACGCTTGACTTTTCTCAGTTCATGGGCAGTTATTTTGCGCCTTGGTTTTTCCACACGCTTCTTGCGACCCTGTTGACTATTTTGAATGAAACGCTTGATTGTTCGATGATCACGCTTCAGAAGCTTTGCAATTTTAAGACTGCTGCATCCCTCTGCAAGATATCTCACTATTTTTGACTTTTCTGAGCCTGTCAAGTCCTTCTTTTGACCCATTTTGCCAAAGGAAAGGAAGTTGCCTAATAATTATGCACACCTGATATAGGGTGTTGATGTCATTAGACCACACCCCTTCTCATTACAGAGATGCACATCACCTAATATGCTTAATTGGTAGTAGGCTTTCGAGCCTATACAGCTTGGAGTAAGACAACATGCATGAAGAGGATGATGTGGACAAAATACTCATTTGCCTAATAATTCTGCACTCCCTGTAATCAATTAACCTGTCCCCACTAACTGCATATCTTTGGACGGTGGGAGGAAGCCAGATTGCCCGGAGAGAACCCATGCAAACAGTACTAACCACCGTGCCACCGTGCTGCCCTCATTTAGCAACAGCATCACTATAAACTACAGCCCGACCAGACGGTCCTGTCACAGGCTACAATCACAGTCACATGACCCCATATGATGACTGAATCATCATCAGTGAAGGAAAGTCAGCTTATCAGATATCAGATTCTGTACTGAGGGCTGGCTGTATGGCAGATATCACAAACGACACCTTTGGAGTATTTGAATTATTAGACAATGATATGGTTTGCTGTGAGATACAGACCATCAAAGACGTTTCCACTTCACTTTTGATGAATGAACTACTAGTATTTTATTTGTCTGTTACTTAGCAGGTATCTGCGCCTCGCTAACCCTGCTTAGCTGATGCAGTCACCTCTGGCCCCAAATGTGGCGTCGTCAGAGTTAGAATGGTCAAACACCGATGGATGATTCACATTGGTCTTTTAATCAAGCTAGTATTCTGTTTCTGTTGCTGCTATTTGGTATTTGTTTTGTTGTCTTTTTTGTGCAATATTTTGGCAGATGTGCATTTTCCATCCACCCTTATTTATTATTTATTATATTCTAGTTTACATAGTGCTCCTATATTTTTTTTCTTCTTCTGTATTTTGTCTTTTACTTTCACACCTTGTGGTCTTGTTACATAATGTCATTGTGCAAGCAACTGTACAATGACAATAAAATCAATGTCATATTCGTAACACAACTAGCCTCTCCAGAGTGTCAGCAGAAACTATTCAATTCAGTTTTATTTAAACAGCACCAAATCACAACAACAGTCGCCTCAAGGTGCTTTACATTGTAAGGCAGACCCTACAATAATACATACAGAGAAACTACACTGCTGTTTCAGCAGCCAGTGGTCAATCAATCAATGGTAACTTTATTGTCCCTAACGGGAAATTGATTTGCAGTATGTCCGTACAAACAAACAAACAGACAACCAACACATCACATACACTCACCAAAATAATATAATATAAGCCTGATAAAACAACCTAGATTTTTCATCAAAAAAGTGCAATGTGCAATGGCAACAACACTCATGGTTTAGTGTTATTAACTGTGATAATAGCATAGGTACAAAAGGCAGTCTATGTCTCTTTGTCTTCACTGCAGGCACTTTATAACGACGACCTGATGGAAGCAGTTGAAAATCATTAAAGAGAGGATGATCTGAACACAACAGGACAGAGGTCGCCTTCCTCAGCACCTGCCTGTTATAAAAGTCCACAAGCTGGACCTGAGGCCTCCCTGAAATCTGACCAGCCACTTTAACCAGGTTGTTAAGTCTGGTCTTATTATTCAGGGACATATTACCGTACCAGGCAATGATACAGAAAGTTAAAACAGATTCAATAAAACTTTTATAAAAAAGAGTCATCATTTCAGATGAAACATTAAAACCTCTCAACCTCCTTAAAAAGTACAGTCTTTGTTGAACCTTTTTCACTGTAGCAGCAAGATGTGACTCAAAGGACAGAGCCTTATCAAGTACAATCCCCAAATACTTATAACTGTCCACCAGTCCAATGGCTGCACCATTTACCACTGTTAGCGCAGGATGGGCGGATGTCTTCCTGAAGTCAATAACCATGTCCTTGGTTTTTAAGGTGTTAATCATTAAGAATGACTGGTCACACCACGAAACAAACTCATCCACAACAGGCCCATGGGAATCCTCTTCACCATGAAGGAGGCTTACAATGACTGTGTCATCTGCGTATTTACAACATGTTAGCTTGTTTCTCTGTGTATCTGCTGGATACTGTGAGAAAAATCCACCAGTGGCCTGTAGGTGCTGTGATGTTGACCCTGGATTGTCCTACAGTGTACTGGCCTTCAAATTTCTTAAATCTATCATAACAAGTAAAGCAGTTGAAAATGCGTCTCATCCCATTATGATATCAATCAGTCCCAAGATGCAGCTGCTGATGTCAAATTCTTTAGTGTTAAAACTGACCCAGGCTTTGTGCCTGCATGGGTCCAACAGCACCTCCTCCACTGCTGCAGAGAGCACAGGCAAGCAGGAGGACCGTGTTACTCACAATTGTCACGAGCAGCTTTGTGCAGGTAGCTTACAGACCCCACCTTGTTCGCTTTTATGCCTAACAGCAGGGGAGAAATGTTAAATTGTACCAGCCCCTCTTTACATCTGTATAAAAATGTCCTGAACAAGATTCCTATCTTAATAGATGAAGTAGAAGCAAAAGAACTATAATTTTAATCAAATCCTGGCCTCATTGGTGTGACGCCGCTGAGTGCCATCGAAGCTTAAAATTCATGTTGTTGGGAGCTTGGAGAAAGAGACTCAGCGGGTGGTGTCTCACAGTGTAATTATCCCTCACTTACAGGTATTTCTGTCGCCACAGTCATTATCTTCCCTTGTAAAGAGGAAATCAATTTGTACAGATGTATATGAGGAGTTGGAGATTGCCCAGAGGAGAGGAAAAAAGAGAAGAAAGGCATTCTGGTGAAAGGGGGAGAGGGAAAATTGAGGATAGATGACTTGTTATTGGTCTGCATGCGGGGCTTGTTTGTTTGTTCGTCTGATTGGCTGTAGTTAGAGCGGCGTCAGGTTTGAGAGAGCAGCACAATGAAAAATGCGTCTTTGAATTCAACTCATTATTAAGTTTTATTACTGTGTTCCAAACAAGAGCCAGTATCACTTTTACTGACTCTATCAAACACTAGCTGCTTTGAAAGAACCCCCCAAATTTAAATCTGTTCACTCTTTTATTTTTTTATTTTTTATCGAAATGACAAATGTTTACATGCAAATTGATCGACTCAGTCTGAAGTAAAAAGTTGGTTCAAATCATGTATTAATGAAATGAAAACTTTACAGACTAAAGACAATCACATGTAACCTCAGTTCAGCTCCTTCAGTGAAATAAAAGGTGCCTCATGTATAAAGTATTTAAGCACACAGGTGTGCCCTGTGGCAGGCACGGAGCATATTCACAGCACCTGGTCAACACAGGGTTTTATTTGGCCAACAGCTGGTTACAAAAACAAGTCTGACTGTGTACACCACAAAAAATGACCAAACTGCTGCTCGGTGCTATGACCTCAATAAAGACTTTCCATATAACTGAATGGTCTCAATCATGCGGTGGCCCCGAGAGGCCAAATGGACTGCAACTGACGAAAACACCAGCAATAAGAAAAACGCTGCAAAAGCACACAAAACACAACAGAAATAGGAAAAAAATGATTTTCAAAAGCACAAAGGAAGTGTTTCTGGGGACACAATAACCTGACGATTTAATCTCATGATTAATGTAATACTGATGACAGATTTTTAGGCTAATAGTCAGGCTAATACACTTACCTCTCATTGTTTCTTTCCTCACAAAACCAATAGATCCTCCACTTCTTTTAAGTGTCTCCCAGTGCAATTCTTAGCACGTTTTGGTTCCTGCAATTGGTCCGTCAGGTTATTGTCTCCCCAGAAACACTTCCCTTGTGCCATTTGGAAATCTGTTGTTTTCCTATTTCCGTTGTGTTTTGTGTGCTTTTGCAGCGTTTTTCTTATTGCTGCTGTTTTCTTAAGTTGCAGTCCATTTGGCCTCTCAGGGCCACCGTACAATCACCTTAAAGTCTTGTAAATTATGCTCATTATTAGAGTTCATCGTGGTTCACGGGAGTCGGCTCTTCCAGACTGAAAGATGTCGATGACACTGTATTTGAGCTGTTCTTGAGTTTCTTTAGATCATGGCATGATGTGCTGCCTTCCTAACATTGCCAGGCAGGTTCTGTCTAACTGCTTTCATGATTCAGCAGGTCTGGAAACCTAGTGAAAATAACCTCAGCACTCCAAAAATGGTGTAATAGCAAGAAAATAGCATAAAAATGGAGAACTCTGCTTGTTTCCTTCTGAAAATGTGGCATAATAGCACCACTGCAGTTGACTGTAGCTCACTTAAAGGTATGGTAGTAGCTGCTTAACTAGACTTTGAACGTCCCTGTCGTTTTTTGTTGGCCTGCTGCTGTAAAGGGGAGAAAATGCACAATCCCTGTCTGCCAGTCTGGACTGTGCGTCTTCCCCAGACTCTATCGAGCATCAGTGTTTCTGTCATGAAGCCTAATGATTTGGACCCTGCGAGTACAGACTGTTAGTCTGGTTTGATTACTTAATGAAAGCATTTATCTGGTTAGCTGTGCTGGCTTGGCCATGGGCCGCTTATTGAGAGCAGCATTTTGATTGGACAATGGACAGTGTGGGTGACAGATTGCAACAGTCCAGCCAGCGCGTCATACACTGTAGCTACTAACAAAATTACTGCAATTAAGGTCAGCCAATTTCCCTATGTACAATGGTCAAGAGCGATAACATCACCATCCACACGCACACGTGCAGCTGTGATTAGTGCCCGACATGTGACGCCGTTTTTGTCCAGTCGGTAAATGAGCTGTCCTAATCGGTCAAACCTTATTGCTAATTAAGTGACAGCATTTTCTTAGCATATTTTGTGGATGGGTATGTGGGGGTCCTGTCACAGAGATACAGCATGCTCTCTGTTGGCCAGTCCAATTAGTCCCATTACAGCGAGGGCTGTCTGGAGGAGACGAGGGCCGCAGTGCCTGAAGGTAGTCGAGACAGGCCAGACGCACACAGTGTCTACGATCAAGAAACAAATGAAGCACCATGTAATGATGATCAACATGTTGTGTCCAGCTGCCTGAATATACCGACTGGACACCCACACCCCCGACTGCCCGACTGGACACAGCTTTCTCAAACGACTGGCGGCAGCCTGACACCTCACATCGCACTCTGGACACTAACGAGGCAGCCAAGGCGTGGACGGAGAGTCATATGACTTTGGTCCAGCTGCTTCGTGGTCTCTTCCCATTACATCTACGATAATGTTCCCGAGCACATGCCTGATGCTGCACTTAGCCCCAAAGGGCAACTACGTGGATACCGAGCATCCTTGGACACGGGAAAGTCTGCGTCTGTCCGTGCTTGGAACAAGATGGCTGCTCCACACCACAGACAAATGTGCTAATGATGGAGCGGGCAAAACTGAGATGAGTCGCCACAGCATCGTGTTTTGTTTCCAGCCTAGTATGTGTCGTATAACAAAGGGAGACTGTGCTAAGGGTAAGGCTGGATTCCCTTTATTTGGCAGAGGAAGCGCCCTGGGAAAGAGACCGAGGACAATAAAAGGGTCCAGAAAGTTTAAACTTTTTCCCAGCCTCTCACCTGACCTAATTACAGCAGCTCGATGGCTGCTAGTGCAACACTTTACCTTTGGAGTCCGACGTGCTTTCAGATTCCTGAGTTATTCTCATTTCAGCGGTTTTTTTGTTTTTTTTTTTTTTAAATATTCCTCTTTGTTTTGCTGCCTGGGTTGTAGCCCTCCGGGGACTCTGCTTGTTGCAGCAGTCGGAAGGGGGTTGTTCTTCCTTCACTTTGGTTTAGTAAAGAGAATAAAAATAACTCCTGCCAGGCTTTCATTCACTACAGCTGTGAAGACATGATTTAACCAAGCACTACAAAAGGCTGAGCCCTGGGAAAGTCTGCTGTGTGTGGAGTAAACAGGATCAGCGTTGGCCCTTGCAGAAGTTTGATGGAGGAGATAACACGTACTCAGTCTGATGCATAGTTTGTAAACCAGAGAAAGGATTTCATCGCAAGTTTATGGACAAATGTCTTCACACCGTCCACACAGAAAAACATCATTTTTATACCTTTCTTAAAACTCTCTCTTTATTTCTTAATATATATACAGCACGGTGCCTCTTGTGCCAGATCAGAGGGTAGCATCGCTGGGTTAATGTTAGCCAACCAGTGTCAGATAACTCAGTAGTGGTGGGCGGATCGATCCAAATATCGATTGCATCGATACCAAGTCAGCATCGGTATCGGATCGATACTAGCCTGGCCGATTCTTTACTTTAAGTTCTGCTCTTGTTTGCAATGCTGTGGTTTCAGCAAAGACAAACAGCGAGGTGGCCGGACTCGCCGTTCCCGTGTCAGCGCAGGCACACTTTGCTGCCCCTCCCCTTGTGTTTAGATGCTGCACAGTCACGTGACGTGACTTAGACGCTTTGGGGGTTGTTTACATATTATTTATATTTTCACCAGTTGTTGTTTTTGTTGTTGAGGATTTTAATTGTAATTTTAGTATTATAGTTTCTCACCAGTACTTGTTTGTTTTAATTTGTTTCCTGGTTTGCGTGCACTTTTTATTTAAGATTTTTCTAAAGAAATGATAATAAAGCATTTTCTATTTAATTATAAACTTTGTCATAATTATGTCCTGGGTTTTAACTATTTAATAATAAAAAAGGAAACATCACAAAAACACTTAAGGTCATGACAGTTAATTGAGATTCAGCAATTTAATGAGCACCCACCTTATTTATTGAAAAGTATCAGTATCGATATCAGTATCAGCGATACTGGCTCATATTTACTTGGTATCGGATCGATACCAAAATATGCAGGATCGCACACCACTATAACTCAACAAGGTCACTAAAACTAAAACACAGTGTCACTTGGCTGTAGTGTCCCCGAGTGCAGCAATTACTTTTATGTTTAAGTAATCTTCAGCAGTAAGTGGTTTTTCATCGTTTAAATAGCTGAAAATCCATCTATTACCTGTAATGTTTGTAGGGTTTGTAGGGTTGTAAAGGAGGAAAATGTGGTGGAGAGCTAGTTTGACTCCTGTGTGCCGGTCTCTGGTCGAACCTACAAGCTGTCGGACACGGTTTCATTTTTCCTTCTCTGGTCCACAACATGTGATCCGTGCTAGGAAAACTCTTTCTTTTCCCAAACAGTTTATGGTTCAGCAGCCAACACTTTATCTGGTGTTTTCACTTTTCTGAGAAATATTCACTACTGTTTTGTTTTGTTTTATTTTAAATGAAGAAGCTTCAGTGTGTTTAAGTCGCCTGTGGCTCCAGTTTGTGTATCAGCGTCTAAATACTTTGTTACTTACTTGGACTTTAGTAAAAATGTTATAAATTACGTATTAATGATGAGTACTTGTTTAAAAATGATGGATTAAGTGCTTACTAACACCTTACTAATGCATAGTGTGTCATTATTATGTCACATAATCCAGTGATTTTGGATTATCTTTGACATGTGACAAACATGATCAGCGTTAATAATACAGTGTCAAGTGTTTCTACACTAACACTACTTTCTGCAAAGACACTATTTTATCTTAAAATGAGTCAGAGGACTGGTCAGCGATCAGAGTGTCCAAGCTAACATACCTGCTTTGAGACTCAGCAGCTGCCACAGACACTGTGAATGTGGTCGTAGGAGGATGTGCTGCATTACCTGTGAGCTGGCTGTGCATACATACATGTGCAGGTCTGTTTGCCATCAGGCATCGCCCTCCTCTGGGGTCCGAAGGGGCCCCCGTGTCCTTCTGCGGAGGCATCATCATCACTCAGACGTGCAGACATAATAGCGCCTTCTGACACGCACACACTCAGCACAAGTGTTACCTGGAGGCCTCGAGCATGGTGGGGTTTGCCAGCAGAGGCCCAAAATCTGAGATAATCTGTGTCATTCATATTGTGCCATGTGACACAAATGATCTGATAATTCACATGTGAAGTGAATTAACATCTGTTGTTTGAATGGGCCATTCATCAATTTCACAGGTCTGTGCTACTGACCACAGATGTGTGTCCTTGTGTATGTGAGAGACTCTGATACATTATTAGAAAGCGACGTTTGGAGGTGAACATGAAGCCGTGCACTCTCGCTACAAGAGGACAAAATGTGCATTTAGACGTCTCATAAGTGCATTGGCCCTCCTTGAGGGCTTAGCTCACAAATCCACTTCACGCGCTGAACAGCAGACTCTCAGCGTGTCATGCTGTATTTCACTAAAGTGACCACAGACTCTGGTGGGAGTGGGCAGCATTTGGCACTTGTTTACAGAGAGGATATTCTTTGGAAAAAGGTCTTCTGTGCACAAAAAGGATGCAATAACATGCAGATGAGCTTTCCTTTTCAACAACAATTGTATACAGGCAATTTCCTGGGAAGTGAAAATGTACTTTTTATCAGACAGGAAAGCAATCCAGGGCGATGTATGATTTCCTGGAATGAGAAGGTTTAAATCATTGTGTGTCTGTCTTTTATAGCGCTTTGGTGCAGCTGAGACGGCAGGAGCGGAGAAAGAAGAAGCAAAAGCGGAAAAGGGAGGAGGAAGCAAAGAAAAAAACTCCAGAAGGTGGTGTAAGTACAGCGGCTTCATTCACACAAACATGCACACAGACGAGAAAAAAACTGTTCCCTAGAAAATCTGCTCGATTCAATCAAGCTTAATTCTATTTTGATAATTGTGGGTGCTGGGCGTCTAGGCCTGGCTCCACGGGGAAGCTGTGACTTGTGTACGAGACTGACAATGAAGTCGGGTAACAACAGCTGCTGGGTGGAGGGCGAGCTCGTGTACCTCGACGCTCAAGTCTTGTCAGTCACATTTCCCCTAATTAACGAACATCTGCTTTCCATTTTCAGTTACACTGCATCGCCAGCTTGTCTCGTATGAATCGACGACTTCTGACCTCCCAGAGGTAGCACTCACTGACAGAAGTACTCGGCCGGCGATGTACAGCGTTTCCCCTTTTTTCTTCTTTTATGAGGGCCACCATGCTACTGCGGGGAAGAAGTGGAGAGGTGTGTGGATTTTTAGCCCTCTGAGACTTCTCTTCCTCCTCCTGTCCTGTGGGACTCCCACAGAAAGTGCTCTGTTTGTGTTGTGCTGCCATTGGTTAAGCGTCCTCCTGTGGTGTGCCAGCCTCTATCCACCAAGGAGCTACAGTCCTCTTTGTACCTCTGCAGTTCAAGCCTACTCCCACACCAACCTGTGTGTGTGTGTGTGTGTGTGGTACACAAGGCTAGCCTAAAACACACACACCATATGACCAGTGAACAATAAGAGAAAAATGCATCAGCTGTTGACATTATGCTTTTTCCAAATGATTCATATCAGTCCTACATTATTAAACTGAATCATCACCAAGAATGAACCAGGCCAGCTTTTCCAGTCCTTACAGTATAATCATGGATTTAGCCATTCTTATATTTTTGCTTGTTTTACGTTATTGTATTTTTTGCACAACTCTGTTGCTTGAGAAGCTCGCACACAAGAATTTCACTCGCATGTACTGTACCAGTGTACCTGCACATGTGACGTGACAATAAAAGTGATTTGATTTGATTTGATTTGATTTGGATGGGATTAAAGGATCTGCAGATACTGAGTGCCGATGCTCTGCTCTTCACTCTGAGGAGAAGACTGTGAAGGTAACAAGTTCAACACTCATTATATAACTCCATATAAAATAATATAAAACAAATAAGAAATAAATATGTCCAAAAAATCTATATTTACTACTTCAGTATTTATTAATGTATTCCACAGAGATCAGAGATCAGAGCATACGTTAGTCCACTTTTTGTGGGTTCAGATTTCTACTCTGCACACTGACTGGGTCATAATTACACTGCAGTACAGGCTGACTGACAGTTCAAATTGGGACAGCTTATACAACAGCAGGAGAACAGCAAGAAGGTTGGTGGTTCAATTCCTGGCTGCTGCAGTCTGCATGACAAACATCTCTGTGGTGCATCAGTCAGAGTAAGAATGACTGTGTTAGACAGGAAGTGCTGGTGTGAATGGGCGAATGAGGCAAGGTGTATAAAGGGCTGTGAGTACAAAGAGTAGAAAACACTATATAAGAACCAGGCTATTTAAAAACATCTGCATTACACTGTAATAATCTGCATATGACATGTAGCTGTGAATGAGCTAATGACATGAATCTGTCGTAGTGATTAAAGTAACAAACACTCAGATACAGTGTAAACTATCATCCATCAGTTTTAAACAGACAATACATGTTGCCACGTTTTTGGCTGGTGTCATAATGAAGATGTTTTCTGGGGTTACACAGTTTTCTTTACACTATCAGTTTATTAATGATTGTTATTATATAGTGATAATGTCGCCATTACAATTATGAGAACAGGACAAAATCCTGTTTTGTTCTTTATGTTAAGAATCAGACAATAAATGAAAAAATGTGAATAAAAGCTTATGAAATGTACAGTGGCCCCACTCAGGTGTCACAGTGGCCTCGCTCAGGTGTCACAGTGGGTGTGGCTTGTACAGAATCCCACGGTTGCCCTCATCTCCTCCATTCCAGTCGTCATTGAAAGCGCCTCTACTCGTCACACAGCAGTTTGTAACTCCTCGTGTGTGGGTGAGATGAAACACTGAGACCCCCAGCCAAGCTGGATGCCTTGTAGCCTCAGCACACAGAAACAGACAGTCCATTGAAGTGCTGAGTTCTCCACATCCCACATGACAACAAGAGAAAACACAATCTTTCATCTGCTTTGTAATCACATTTCAGACTTTTAGACACTGTGAAATATTTAGTGCCAGTCCCTTACCTCCCAATTCAGCTCAGAAGGGAGTGAAATCTCAGTGGTTCTGAAAACAAAAGGGTAAATGATTACATTTAAAAATAATTAACAGATGGGCGCAGGCTGGGGAAAGGGGGGAAAAATATGATTTTCTACAAATGATTGCATTCTCTTTCCCCTTTGGTGTGAAAAGTAGATTCAAGAACACTTTTAAATAATTTGTTCAATTTGTTCCACAGCCAAAGAAACGCTGCTTGCTGGAAATTCAGATTCATTAAAACTTAATTAATATGCATCATTATGTAAATGAGGTTGCAGTTAATGAGTTCTTAAAAGAAGCCTTCCTTAATTAGTTCACTTTTAATGGCATCATCATTTATCCTTTTTCTTTGAAGCAGAATGACGGCGCGGAAGTAGCCACTCCCCAAAGTACTCCAAATTTTGCATTTTTAAATGATTCTTATTTTGTTCATTTTATATGATTAAGATTACATTTAAATGTGGGGAAGTGACTCCGGCATACCTGGCTGGATGTTTGCACAGCTATCATCGTAAACTCGTCCATGATTTGTCGTCTGCATCGTCCGACATCTGGGGCGTGTGCAGTGTTTGACACCAGCATATGGAAAGGCTCCGTTTGTTGCTGGCGAGAGTGCGAGTGCAGCTTCTCCTTCCCAGGAGTGGAGGTGAGGGCCGCGGCGGTGAGGCCGGCGCTCCGTTTCATGTTGTCAGGAGCTTACCTCGGCTCCTAATTGATAACTACTGGCATTTGATCTGAAGGCGTTCAAACACCCAGTCTATCTTTACGCTTCCAATAAGAAGAACCATCTGTTGTTACCCAGGCTGCCTTTCATTAAATCTAATTTTCTTCTGCAGAAATCAGGTTTTAATTGTACATCTCACGCACGGGGTTACTGAGAGGCGAGAGTAATAGCTTTCTTAGCGAGATGGGAGGGCTGCAGGCTGTAAGCAGAATGCAGGAGAGATGGATGGATGGATGATTGATGTAGACTGTGCAAATCGGTTTCGCTCACTGAGGTAGTTTTTCACCAGGGAATGTTGGAGAGGATTGCACCGTGATAATATACAGTAGCAATATTGTTAGCAGCACAGAGTCGTATTGGCAGGTGACAAAGAAAAGCCAAGACTTTGAAGCATGAGGTGGAGATTTACATCACTATTGCGATGCTTTCAGAGAGTGCTTGTTTGTCTGAAAATCCACTTTTAGCATTGCATTTACGACATGGCTGTGGTGCAGGCCTGCAGCTAGCACGGAGGAATTTTCACATGTAATATTAGGAAAGCCACCTGAAGCAGGTGAAAACTTTGACACCACCAGCCTGGAACATGAATGTACGTTTCATTTAAGGACTGGGGTGCACATTATGAGAAGATACCAACAACTTCATGTCCTACATATTTGCACACTTTATGTTAAAAACACGTTTATTTATAGAAAGAAAAAACCCTGCTAGAACAGACTGCAGTACGGCTCTCACTCTGGGTTGCTTTCAAATGTAACAATATTGCAACATTGCATATTTTCAATTTTAATTTCAATGTGGCAGATTTTTTTTTAATGAGCTAACACAGGGGGTAACAAGAAAAAGACACAGGCACTGGGTTGTGTGTGTGTGTGTGTGTGTGTGTGTGTGTGTGTGTGTGTGTGTGTGTGTGTGTGTGTGTGTGTGGGGGAATTACAGTTTAATATTTCATCAGAAAGAAAGTTGGTCTGCAAAACTGGGTCCTATTTTCATGTAGATAAAGGAGAATCATATACATGATACGACCGCTTCATTAACGCCTCTTTCATGCTGCAGCTGGACAGGATTTATACATCATCATATAATACATTTGTATTTTAAAGTCTGCAACATTATAGATCACTACAGCTTGGTAAGTAGTAAAGAGTGCAATATTAAGCATTGTAAAGCAGAAATACTTTAATAAGATTTAATAAGGATCCTTAAAATGTTTCAAATCCACCATAAATCTACATCACGACTCCTGCAGCAGACTCCTGTGCTGTTGGTCTAATAGTAGACTCTCATGTTAAGTGCGGGGAGATTGTAAGTGTGTACAGATGACACTGAGGCCATCCGCTATGTGATTGTGCCGCCCACCACATTCTTCAATCTGCTAGCACCTTGAAAGAGCTCCAACGATATAAATAAGACTCTTGCTACTTGTCTCATCTTACTGGCCAACTTCAGCATTCCGCTCTATTTGTTGTTAACAATACTCGATTTGAAAATAATTAAATAAATAACAGCCAATACCAGCTTAGCAGAGGGTGTTATCTGCCTTTATGATAAATGAGATCTTTGTAAGACCCTAACTGATGGGTTTAGCAAACTATTTTAATTGCCATCTGTGCAAGAAATCGTGTGTTAACCAATGAACCAACATTAAATTAGCCAATAAGAAAAGACCAACATTTTTCAGCTGAAAGGGTGATCACTTGAAATATTAGGATTCTGAATGAACATTTACAAGTATAAAAAATGTAAAAATATTCACATGTAAGCTTTACAGTGCCTGTGTGACTACAAGTAGCTAAACTGGACAAATGACAGTAGGAAGGCAAGAAAATCAAACCGACAGTAATAAAATTACAGCAGTAACATTTCAATGGGCCATACACTGCTACAGAAAGTCTGACCTGTTATTTTGTCACATTCATATCTCCAAAGTGTCCGTAGGCATTGGATCTTAGGCCGCTGAGAACAAACAGTCATGTTTGAAAGAATAACTTTCTACAGAAGGAATGTTTGAAGAAGAAGGGACTCTTTGCTTTTTGTTGGGTTTATACTCTAAAACTAACTTTTATAAAATCAAGCCCTCCAATAAAGTGTTTGAGTGATCCTAGTCTTTTCTATAATATTATAATAATAAGATCAGCTAAATGCCATATGCATAGCTGATGAACATCAATGTAGTCCTCTGCAGACACTGGTGTCCTAATGGAGCGCTCACTGTCTAATGACAACACTTACAACACTCCACCGTAAGGAGACTATTTGTTTATTTAGTGAGTAACAGAATACATATACCAGCGTTACGTATTTAAGATACAAAATATGAGTAACTGTATTCTGTTACAATTACCGCTTAAATAGGTGGTATTCAGAATACAGTTACTTTGTTGAAATACATGGATTACACGGCGGTCTTTTCCTGTTTCATATGTTAGGCTATGCCCTCTCTGTTTTTGGTAATTTTCAGAAACCCCAACAAAACACGCAATAAGAGGCTTTAATGTAAGCGTCCTACTGCAGCTAGCTTATTTTAGCTGTGGTAGCTACCTGGGTTATGTGCACTGCACTTCGATGTACTGATGCTGTGTGATTTATTACTATTACTGAAGGCTACTCACCAGCTAACACCAGCTAACAATGTTAGCTGATGTTAGCTGAGGTTAGTTCATGGACTGCAGGCTGTTAACCTTCATTGATAGCATTAACAACCTGCTAGCTGCAAATGTAATCATGTGCAGTTCTGAAAGCAGTCCATGAGCTAACCTCAGCTAACGCCAGCTAACAGTGTTAGCTCGGTGGCCATTAGCCTTCAGTAATAGTAATAAATCACACAGTGTCAGTACATTCATGTAGTTGTAGAAAACATGACAATATATTAAGTAAGTATATTAAGTATCTCTAATAATCGGCTATGTACCACAGGCCTTCAAGGTGGCTGTAGTTAAACCTTTACTTAAAAAGCATCTCTAGACCCAGCTGTCTTAGCTAATTATAGGCCAATCTCCAACCTTCCTTTCATATCAAACATCCTTGAAAGAGTAGTTGTCAAACAGCTAACTGATCATCTGCAGGCTTCAAATGGCTTATTTGAAGAGTTTCAGTCAGGTTTCAGAGCTCAGCACAGCACAGAAACAGCTTTAGTGAAGGTTACAAATGATCTTCTTATGGCCTCTGACAGTGGACTCATCTCTGTGCTTGTCCTGCTAGACCTCAGTGCTGCGTTCGATACTGTTGACCATAATATCCTATTAGAGCGATTAGAACATGCTGTAGGTATTACAGGTACTGCACTGCAGTGGTTTGCATCATATCTATCTAATAGACTCCAATTTGTACATGTAAATGGAGAGTCCTCTTCACACACTGAGGTCAATTATGGTGTTCCACAGGGTTCGGTGCTAGGACCAATTCTGTTTACATTATACATGCTTCCCTTAGGCAGCATCATTAGAAGACATAGCATAAATTTTCACTGCTATGCAGATGACACCCAGCTCTATCTATCCATGAAGCCAGGTAACACACACCAATTAGTTAAACTGCAGGAATGTCTTAAAGACATAAAGACCTGGATGGCCGCTAACTTTCTTACTCTGGATGGCATTACCTTGGCCTCCAGTAATGCTGTGAGGAACCTTGGAGTCAGTTTTGACCAGGACATGTCCTTCAATGCACATATTAAACAAATATGTAAGACTGCTTTCTTCCATTTGTGCAACATCTCTAAAATTAGAAATATCCTGTCTCAGAGTGACGCTGAAAAACTAGTTCATGCATTTATTAATTCCAGGCTGGACTACTGTAATTCATTATTATCAGGATGTCCTAAAAACTCCCTGAAAAGTCTTCAGCTAATCCAAAATGCTGCAGCAAGAGTCCTGACAGGGACTAGAAAGAGAGAGCAGATTTCTCCTGTTTTGGCTTCCCTTCATTGGCTTCCTGTTAAATCCAGAATTGAATTCAAAATCCTGCTCCTCACATACAAGGTCTTAAATAATCAGGCCCCATCTTATCTTAATGACCTTGTAGTACCATATCACCCTATTAGAGCACTTCGCTCTTGCACTGCAGGCCTACTTGTTGTTCCTAGAGTATTTAAAAGTAGAATGGGAGGCAGAGCCTTCAGTTTTCAGGCCCCTCTTCTGTGGAACCAGCTTCCAGTTTGGATTCAGGAGACAGACACTATCTCTACTTTCAAGATTAGGCTTCAAACTTTCCTTTTGCTAAAGCATATAGTTAGGGCTGGACCAGGTGACCCTGAATCCTCCCTTAGTTATGCTGCAATAGACGTGAGCTGCCGGGATTCCCATGATGCATTGAGTTTTTCCTTTCCAGTCACCTTTCTCACTCACTATGTGTTAATAGACCTCTCTGCATCGAATCATACTTGTTATTAATCTCTGTCTCTCTTCCACAGCATGTCTTTATCCTGTTTTCCTTCTCTCACCCCAACCGGTCGCAGCAGATGGCCCCGCCCCTCCCTGAGCCTGGTTCTGCCGGAGGTTTCTTCCTGTTAAAAGGGAGTTTTTCCTTCCCACTGTCGCCAAAGTGCTTGCTCATAGGGGGTCATATGATTGTTGGGTTTTTCTCTTTATGTATTATTGTGCGATCTACTGTGCAATACTTTTGTTGTGATTTGGCGCTATATAAATAAAATTGAATTGAATTGAATTGAATTAAGACAAAGTATTCAGAATACATTGAAATGGCTACTTACTTTACCACTGCAGGATTTTAACCCAGTGTTTATAACTGTAACCTTAGTGTCACGTGTCCTTTTCAAAGTCAAAACCTTTGTCACGGTGCTGGGTCGTTGACCCAGCGTTTTGTGTTGTATGATTATTTTCCTCTGTTCTAGTTATTCTGATTTTGGTATTCTGTATCCTCCCCTTGTGCCCCGTTCGTGTTCAGCTTGTATCCTCAGGTCGTCTTGTGTATTAGAATCAGCTGTGCTCCCACCTGTATGTCATTACCTGGTCTCCTTGTTTGTGTGTGTATATATATATAGTGGGTGTCAGTCTGTGCCTGTCGTCGGCTCGTCTGCGTACCTCTGCGTTCATCTGTGTATCTCTGCGTTAATCTGCGTTTGTCTGCGTCTCTCTGCATTCTCCGTTTCATATGACTTCAGGTTTGCTCTTTAGTTTATCCCAGTTTAGGTCTGCTTCAGTAACTACTCATGCCTTATTGCCCGTTTTTGTCACCCGGCCACTCTGTAAATAAACTCTCACTCATATCATCAGTCGGCTGCCTGCATTTTGGGTCCTCCTTTCATCCACAACACGACTGCTGCCCCAGCCGTGACAACCTTACTTTTCCCTGTTTCACCTTCGTGTCCTTTGTGTTATGTAGTGACAAACACCAGCACGGTTTTTATGTTGGTCTTGTGTAAAAGAATAAGACCAGTCAGTTAAGTTCAGCCTTTACATACTGTTTATATTTGATTAGTTTTGATGCAGAACTCCCTCATAATAAGTGTCCACATCAAATTTTGAACCACAGATGTGTTTAGAAAAACACGCCTACCTCATACTAATAAACAGATCCCTAATAAATCTTACACAGAGCAGGGAGACTATTTTTTAAGTTGTGTAACAATCATTTTTGGATAAAAGCATCTACTAGCATTATTCTTACTTTACAGGTGCAGATGTCACGTCTGGCGTCCCTCTGACATCTGTAAGGCCTGTGTTCCACTGCACAGTCATATATAACAGCCTCAGTGCACACAACATCTACATGTTTGAAAATATTTTCACTTCTATGTATTTTGGGTCACTTTATTTAATATTTGTGACAAAACCTTGAACCATAATAATGCGATGCTTAATGACAAACAGTATGATCTGCCCTCTGTTGCCCTCTGACCTTTACTCATTTCCAGGGCAGTGGTACTTTTAAGTGACTGGGAAATAGCAGGACTTGAACATTAGCTGCTGCTTGGAGTGCAAGATGAACATCCATAAAAATGTACATTTAAGTTACAACTGCTGCTAAAAATGTGAGTTTGGCATACAGTACGGACCCCAAACTAAAGTAAGAATGACTTTAAAACCTACAAAAATATGATACCAGAGAAGAAAAAAAAGAAAAGGTTGAGTATTTGTGACAGTTTGTTGCCAGATTTGTCTCTATGTGAAAAGACATAATGTAATTATGTTTTAAACCTTGTCTTCGTGGACTTAGAAGCATCATAAAGTGACCTGTTTATCTCTGCTTTATGAACATCAATGTGATGTAGACAGAAAGACGCCCCGCAGCATGCAGGCCATACCAGAGGCGATCAGCACAGCCAATGTGACACGAGAGCGTTACCCAGCGCCTCTGCTCAGTTCAGACTTACAGTTGCATTCAGATTAGCATAGATGTCCATTTAGCACTCTGCGGTCGGTGCTGCGTGGAGAGATGTAAACATAAATGACACGCTGCCCTCAGAGGAAAAAGAGACGCACGCAAAAACAACGAGAGAGAAGAAGAAGAGGTGAAGTCCATCCTAGCCGGAGCGACACCCCCTCCTCCTCCCCCCGTGCCGAGAGACGGGCCCAAAACAAGGAGAGGCAGCTGTGGGGAAGAGGGAGGTGTGTGTGTGCTGAATGATCTCTGACAGCTGTGATGTCCACAGTTTTGCCGGGCCATTTAGTGACGCCCCCTCGCATTAGCAGCAGGCTGAGAGGAGCATGAGATGATGGACTCTAACATGTTTTGTTGCGTTGCTCTTTTGTCCCCTCCTGAATACAGTGGTGTGGGTCGTGTGTTTGTGGCTGTGCAGTGCTGCGATTTAAGGTTCAAGCTGCACAAAACAAACTGAGAAATGAGAGGACAGTGTTTGGGATTGGAGCTGGTGCAGTGGAGTCAGTCAGTGAGACAACGAATCGTCTGTGTTGTGTTACTGTTTACTCATTTATTTGGGTGCACCTCCTTCTGGTCCCCCCGGACCTCCTTTACCGTCACCACTCCGTCCTTCTAGGAGACAGCCCATGTATTAATATGAGAATCCAACATTATATAAAGACACAGTCTGCTGAGCCAAAAACACTAAAGCAAAATATCCTGTAAGTGAAAGTTTCTGTAAGGGAGCTTTGTGCAAATCAGCATTTTTCCAACTGTCCACGAAGCCCAAAACTGGTCATTAGAACCATTTTATCACATTACAGATTAAAGATTAAAAAACCAGCCATCAACGTTGTTCCAGGGCAGCTGGTTTAAAAGCTTGTGTGCACTGCAGTGAGCAACAGACACACAGTTGGAGATGATCTGCTCTTATTGCTCTTATTTCTTTATTTTCCAGTAGTGGCAGCAGCTCCACGTCTGTGATTGTAGGTGCAGTAAAGTCCGTCAGTGCATCACTAATGAAATCTTATCAATCTGTTTTCTCCTTTTGGACACAGTCTGCTGTAGCTGGCTTCTGGTCACCCTAAACAGTGTTTGTAGTTCTCACTTTCTCTTTATAATTAATGAGGGTTTGTCAAAGGTTAAGACACAAAATGCATTCAAACACCTTCGTCCGTCACCGACTCTTCCCTGCATCCTGTCGCCTGCACTCGTCTCATCTTCTAATTCCACACTTTGATTTTCATGTCTGCGTCTAAAAGCAGTGTGTTAAGCATTTGGCTGGGGCATGTTGCAGGCTGTATTTAGAGCAGCCGAGCGGACTGGGCCCCCCCTTTGTTTTGAGCTTGATGAGGAGGAAACCCTGCTAGGCTGCGACGAGTTCTCATCACACACCCTGCATCTCTGCCAAGCTGCCGAGCCCCGCGCAGAGCCGGGTTGGAGGCGGGCTGCTGATTGACAGGATAAGAAGATGCCTCAGCGGAGAGGGAGAGATCTCTATCCGCTGCTAAACTGTGCCTCTGTGTCGCTGCTCAGCTTGGAACGGAGAAGACTTCTCAGAGGAGCGGAAGCGGCTCGGCTCGCTGCATCAGGACGGGGTCAGAGATGTGCCCACATTTACTTTGCACCGATAAATATACACGCGTCCCACCGACGTTTCATCTGCGCTTTAAACTGTGTTTGACACATGTTTGATTTCAGGGACAGAGTAAAAGACAGCCCCATGTGTGAGACTATCCAACATTTTATTGGTTCCTTTCTTTTCTCTACATTTACTGTAAAGTCGCTGCTAACCAGACGTGTTCAAAAACTGCAGTAATGAAACAGTGTGTCTTGTATCTAATATCAGTAAAAACATATAATTCAAGTTTGGGGAAAAAACAACAATTTCATGGGTTGTTTTATTTATTTTGTTCATTTATTTCATTTTATTTAAGTTGTTTTTAATGTGAACAAATGTCTTAATTCCATGTATAAAAAAACATTGTTTCTTGTCAACGCTCACACATAATTCATTTCTACTAATGAGCCGACTATTTTAAAAATCATGTCTGTGCAGATTTTTCATGCGTGTCATCATCTGTACTGCACATCTGTAATACATGTACTGGCTGAACTTTGTCCTGCTTTACAGAGTAAACAAGTTTAAAGCTCCTG